>NC_134483.1:355657397-355957397 GCF_040206685.1 Ascaphus truei | reverse complement strand
ACAATATAACAGGCCCGAGCAGATCCGATGTTGTACACAGGGAATCATGCAGAATACTTAGTTTGGCTGGAGACAGGAACAGAGAAATGAACTGAAGAGAAAACCAAAGTTGCGACACAAAGGAAAATGGGACTTCCTGATCTTTAAATAGGGTTTTCCCAGGAAGTGGGAGGGTTCTGCATTGCAATACCTCTGGGATTTGTAGTTTTCTCCTGTGTTTCCAGCTTGGTGGACACATGCAATACTGCAGCTACGGTAGAACAAAATCCCATGAAGGCAGATTTTTCTGATACTTCATATTCTGTCAGATTGCTGATGCACAAGTCTGATATATGGCAATGGTTGGGGTACTGAGTCATAGGAACTTTGATTGCACTAGGTTAGCTCAACATTTTCTATCTTTTTTTAATGTTAGGACCACCTGTGTAATCTCCTCTTCAGATACTGGAACAAATGAAACATTGTAAGCCCTGTTGGGAGTGGGTGGACCTACAGGGGTTCTCATAGGTTGAGCTTCATGATTGCAGTTAGGGTTGCGCTTTGATAGTAGGGAAGTAGCACACCACACAATGGGGGCTATGCACTAAGCTCCATGGCTTTGCGTTCTGATTATCTATCTAAATCAGGCCTGCACAACTCGTAAAGGGAGAAGGGCCGAAATGCTCCAAGGAAAAAAAAATTTGGCCGCATGGGTAAAATCATCATCATCATCATCATCATCATCTCTCCTCCAGCACCTCTCACCATCATCATCCTCATATCTCCCCCAGAACCCCTCACTATCAACCTTTGCGATACTCCCCATCTATCTCTCATACCCCCATCTCTCCCCCTCACCCACACACATAATACTCCCTCTCCACAAACACACAATACCCCCCTGCACACCACACACATCCCACCCCCCCTGCACCTCACACCACTCTCCCCCCCTGTACCTCACATCATTCTCCCCCCCTGCACCTCACATCATTCTCCCCCCATGCACCTCACATAATTCTCCCCCCCTTGCACCTCACATCATTCTCCCCCCCCCCTGCACCTCACATCATTCTCCCCCCCTGCACCTCACATCATTCTCCCCCCATGCACCTCACATAATTCTCCCCCCCTTGCACCTCACATCATTCTCCCCCCCCCCTGCACCTCACATCATTCTCCCCCCTGCACCTCACATCATTCTCCCCCCCTGCACCTCACATCATTCTCCCCCCCTGCACCTCACATCATTCTCCCCCCCCGCACCTCACAACACTCTCCCCCCCTGCACCTCACATCACTCTCACCCCCTGCACCTCACACCACTCTCCCCCATGCACCTCACACCCCTCTCCCCCCGTGCACCTCACACCACTCTCCCCCCCTGCACCTCCCACCACTCTCCCACCATGCACCTCACACCACTCTCCCCCCTGCACCTCACATCACTCTCCCCCCTTGCACCTACAATCATCCCCCCTGCACCTCCAACCACCCCCCTGCACCTCCAATGACCCCCCTGTACCTCCAATGACCCCCCCTGCACATCCAATGACCCCCCCTGCACCTCCAATGACCCCCCCCTGCACCTCCAATGACCCCCCCTGCACTTCCATTGACCCCCCCTGCACTTCCAATGACCCCCCATGCACCTCCAATGACCCCCCTGCACCTCCAATGACCCACCCTGCACCTCCAATCACCCCTGCACATCACAGTTCCTGCACCTCACCTCCCCTGCACCTCACCTCAATGCACCTCACATCACCCCCGGGACCGCGGGGAATCGCCGCCATTTTTTTTTTAAGTTTTTTTTTTTTTAAGTTTTTTTTTTTTTTAAGTTTTTTTTTTTTTTAAGTTTTTTTTTTTTAAATCTCATTGCGGGCCGCACAGAGAGGCCAGGCGGGCCGCATGCGGCCCGCGGGCCGTATATTGTGCAGGCCTGTCATAGGTTGAGCTTCATGATTGCAGTTAGGGTTGCGCTTTGATAGTAGGGAAGTAGCACACCACACAATGGGGGCTATGCACTAAGCTCCATGGCTTTGCGTTATGATTTGGCAAAAAAGCAGGTTCGTTAAAAAGTGAAGCCGGGGACGCGATTCACTAAGGCCTTGAGGCCATTTTTTAACGTACCTGCTCAAAATAGCTCAGAACAGCCACAGTGTACGTGTTGCTTTCCCCCCCCCCCTGCTAATGTTCTTAACCTTTACGTACGCTAGCTGATAGAAAAAAAAGCCGCTTGTAACATTTGCATGGAGATTCTGTATCTCCATGCAAGGCTGTTACAGGCGATCGTACACTAAATAAATACATTTTAATAATAGTGTACATGAGCAGGGGGTCTCCAGAGCTGAACCGCATTGATTTCTGCCTCAGAGACCCCCTGCTTCTCGAGTTACAGGCCCCGGTATGGGGCATCGGGTGCCAGTGTCGCCGCCATCTTTATAGGGTCCAAGACGCGACGTGGGCTCTATAAAGATGGCGTCCACACTGGCACTGATGCCCCAAACCGGGGCCTGTAACTCGGGAAGCAGGGGGTCTCTGAGGCAGAAATCAATGCGGTTAAGCTAAGGGGACCCCCTGCTCCCGCACAGTATTATTAAAATTTACATTAATGCAGCTTCATTACCTTAGCGGACACGCCGCTAAGGCAATGAAGGGGTTAAGGCACATTAGCATGTTTATTGGGGACAATTGCCCCCAATAAACAACACACATCCCCCCGCCCCCTAACACATACAATACTGTAATGGGCAAAATTACTATTATCCACATATGGATAATAATGCATTTACCCATTTTAAATACATATAAATTACAATAACTACAGGCAATATATATGACACTTACCTTTTACAGGCACTCACGATGAAGGCTGTCTTCATCCTCATCTTCATCCTGCCCATGCTCCCTCTGATGCTGCAAGACATACACAAGAATAAAAACATCCAATGTAATGTCCCCTAACACCTTAATCACCATAGCGGTTATTAACCGCTACAGGCATTAAGAGGTTAACCCACCCTCACCCACCACTCGGAAGGCCTACATACCCTCCCCTACTAACCCCCCCACCCCATGAGGCCTAACCACCCTCACCCACTACCCAGACAGGGGGCCTACCCACATACCCTTGTGGCCAATACCCCCTTCCCCCACCCCCAGTACCCACAATAAAAACAACACACAGCCCCACAATAAACATCATTCTATTTATTAAATACATTACCCACCCCCTGTGCCCCCCCATAATTACATGATTTATCCTTTTACATAGAGGGTTCATACCCCAGCCCCACACGAGTCCCCAGTGGGCCCAGCGGGTCACCTGACAGACCTACAAGGTACCAGCAACTTGTTTCATACAGGTTCTGGAGGCCTGTTGGTGGGTCCCGCCAGGGGCCTTGGCCCACCAGGTGGTCTCCGCGGGTCACCGTGGGCCACAATTGGGTCCCCACAGTAGGCCCGCAGATGTCTGGGAGCCCCGGGTCAGACCCACAGATGTCTGAGGGGCCTTGGGTGGTTCCCACGGGGGTCTGGGGACCCACGGGTGCTCACTACAGGTCTGCGGTGCCCCCACGGATGTGGGGCCACCGGTTCTTCCCCACACACTACGGGTCTGCGGTGCCCCCACATATGTGGGGCCACTGGTTCTTCCCCGCAGGTGTCACCTGTGGACCACGCAGCCTGGTACCCGTGAGATACCCGAGGATACCTCAGGTGGACTCCAGAGGTCTCACGCAGAACCAAGGAACCAACCCTAAATGTAAAATAAATAAACCTGACCTATACATTCAATACATACATCCCCCCCCAAACAAATACAGTACAATAATGTGCCAAATAACTATTATCCAGATATAGATAATATATTATTTGCCCATTATTAAACACATAAAACATGCATAAATCAAAACATGAATTTTTAATCTTAAAATCACCACATTGCATGTTAAAATAAATCCATGTCATGCCTGTATGCCCGCAGACCAAGCTAGACCCCAGTACTGAGGTGGGAACGGTATGATACCACACACCCACAGCAGAGGGAGCGAGCCCGGAGTGTGGTATAGTGTTGCTGGGCCTGTAGGAAGATTTGTTAGAGTATACTTGCAACGCTTGGGGGATGTCCGTCAGAAAAGTCGTGTCCGTTTGCCAATGTTCTGGAGTTCAGAGGGTAGAGTCGTCAGAGGTTAAGCAAGGTCCTAGGAAGCCAGAGGTAAGTGAGGTAGTATGCGTAGCAGGGTTAACAGGGATACCAGAGAGCAGAGTAGTCCAGGACAAGCAGGGGTCAAAGCCAGGGAAATCCAAGAAAGCACAGGAGCAGGAAACCACAGGAACGGAGAGGGAGCACAGCCTAGGACAGGTACACACAGGGAAACAGGAACTATGCAGAGCGAGGAAGAAGTGGACAGACAGGGATTATAAAGGAAGGTGCGCCAATGACAGAGAGGGGAGGAGTAGAGAGAGAAGTGGGAGAAGGTAGAGATAGGTCAGGGAGAGAAGAGGAGGCAATGGGGGGAGGAGGCAACGGGACGGATGCCACCACAGGGGAAGGTGATGCGGGCACTGCGGGAGAGAGGGAACGGGGAGGATCATAGCAGGGACTCAGGGACCGCATGGGTATGCGAGACCTGCGAGGTACGCGTTGCGGCAAAGGGAGAGAGGTGAAGGGTAAAGGAGAGGCTTGGGAAGGAGTAGGAAGGGCAACAGGAGACGGGAGAGAGGGACCAGGAAGGGAAGGAATCTCCTGAGTCGTCACAGTATCCCCCCCCTTGAGGATCAATCTCCGAGTGATCCAACCACGGCTTGAGGGGAAACTTCTGGGGAAAAAGGGAAAGAAGTCTTTGGGCGTGGACGTGATGTGCAGGTACCCAGGAACGTTCCTCAGGCCCGTAGCCCTTTCAGTGTACCAAAAACTGTAGTTTGTTTTTAGAAAAACGAGAGTCGATGAGGGACTGTATCTCGTACTCCTGTTGGCCCAGGGTGGACACTGGATTGGGTCTCCACAAGGGATCTGGGAAATGAGAACTGGGAATATTTTTTTTAAGGAGGGAAACATGAAACACGGACGGAACATTCATAGTGGGGGGAAGATCGAGACGATAGGCTACCGGGTTAACCCTCTCCAAAATTTTGAATGGTCCCAAGAATCTAGGGGACAGCTTGGGTGAAGGGGTTTTGAGCCTAATATTCTTGGAAGACAGCCAGACCAGGTCACCAGGATTGAAGGAAGGACCCCTTTGACGGTGGCGATCAGCCTTGGTTTTTTGTTTGGCCACCGCAGACCGTTGGGACTTGAGGATCTTTTTCCAGGTTTCTTGTAAGTTGGTGGTATGAGAGTCGGCTGCAGGAACACCAGAAGGAAACGGTGAGAGAGGGAGACTACTGGGATGGAAACCACAATTGATAAAGAAGGGAGACTCCTGAGTAGACTCGTTCTTCAAAAAATTTATAGCAAATTCGGCCCATGGTAGAAGATCCACCCAGTTATCTTGTGAGTCAGAAATGAAGCACCTAAGATACTGTTCAAGAGTTTGGTTCATCCTTTCAGTTTGACCGTTGGTTTGTGGATGGTATCCGGAGGAAAACAAGAGGGAGATACCCAATCTTTTGGAAAAGGCCCGCCAGAATTTTGAGATGAACTGAGATCCACGATCCGAGACGATAAAAATGGGAACGCCATGCAACCTGAAGATCTCTTTGGAAAATACGTCCGCCAATGTGGCAGAGTTGGGAAGTCCCTTGAGGGGAATAAAATGTGCCTGCTTTGAAAACATATCCACCACGACCAAAATAGTGTTCATCCCCTTGGAAATAGGCAGTGCAATAATAAAGTCCATCGAAATGTGTTTCCAGGGTTGTTCAGGAATGGGAAGTGGTAAAAGAATTCCAGAAGGTTTATGATGGAGAGTTTTACTCTGGGCACATACAAGGCAGGCGGAGGTAAATTCAAGAATGTCCTGATTTATTTTAGGCCACCAAAAAGTCTGTTTAATGAGATCTGCCATAATTTTGAAGCCTGGATGACCAACTGCTTTAGAGGAATGTCCCCTAAGTAACACTTTATGGCGAAAACGTGGAGCTGCGTAGAGACATCATTCTGGTACCCTGAACCTGCTGGGAATATGTGCTTGTGCCTTGTTGATCTCATCCAACACATCGAAGTTGTTAGCAGAAATTATGCATTTGGCAGGAAGAATAGGTTCCGGAATTTCTTTAGCTTCAGTCTCAGAGGCGAACTGACGAGAAAGGGCGTCCGCTTTAACATTTTTAGTCCCAGGAATATAAGAGATGTTGTAGTTGAAGCAGGAGAAAAAGAGTGACCAGCGAGCTTGGCGGGAGCCCAGACGACGAGTCCCCTCAATATATAACAAATTTTTGTGGTCAGTGAGAATAGCGATTGGTTCTTTGGAACCTTCCAAAAGATGTCTCCACTCCTGGAGAGCCAACTTGATGGCCAAAAGTTCACGATTACTGACATAATAATTCCTTTCTGCTGTAGAGAATTTCCGCGAAGAAAACCACAAGGATGGAGTTTCTCCTGGGGGGAAGTCCTCTGGGACAGAACTGCGCCTGCTCCTACGTCTGAGGCGTCAACCTCCAAAGTAAAGGGGAGGGAGGTATCTGGATGACGAAGGATGGGGGCAGAAACAAATGCCTTCTTGAGAATCTTAAAGGCTGAAATGGCCTCAGGTGACCAGGATGAGATGTCGGTGCCCTTTTTGGTCAAGGCGGTGATGGAAGAGCAATAGAAGAATTTTTTTTTATAAACTTCCTGTAGTAATTGGCAAAGCCAAGAAAACGTTGCACAGCCTTGAGCGAATTAGGGAGTTGCCAGTCGAGGACTGCCTTCAGCTTCTCTGGGTCCATGGAAAAACCTTGACTGGAGATGATGTAGCCTAGGAAAGCTGTGGACGCCTGGTGAAACAGACACTTCTCCATCTTGGCGTACAAACGATTAGAACGAAGCCTGGAGAACACAAGTTTGGTATGTTGAATGTTTTCCTCCAGATTTTTAGAAAAAATAAGAATGTCGTCTAGATAGACAATGACAAAAGTTCCCAATAATCACAGAAGATGTCGTTCATAAATTCCTGAAACACAGCTGGGGCGTTACACAGCCCAAAAGGCATAACAAGATATTCATAATGTCCAGAATGTGTGTTAAACGCTGTTTTCCACTCGTCTCCTTCTCTTATGCGAATGAGATTATAGGCACCCCTTAAGTCAAGTTTTGAGAAAACAGTTCAGAGATGAGCGGAAGGGGGTACCGTTTTTTCACCGTGATCTTATTGAGTCTGCGGAAGACAATGCATGGCCTCAGTGATCCATCCTTCTTCTTCACAAAGAAGAAGCCAGCCCCGGCAGGAGAGGTAGAGTTGCGGATGAATCCTTTTTCCAGATTTTCCTGAATATAAGTAGTCATGGCCTCGGTCTCCAGGATGGAGAGTGGGTAAGACTTAGACTTCGGCAGGACAGTCCTCGGGATGAGGACGACAGGGCAATCGTACAGACGGTGAGGGGGGAGGACCACTGCTTGTACCTTGTTGAAAACGTCCAAGTACTCGTGGTACACAGCAGGCAGGGGTGACCGATCGGCAGGTACAGAGTCCAGACCAGCAAGCACAACCACGGGGGGCTCCGTAGGAACAACCTCTGCGGACGAGTTCCACTGGATGGGTAAGGTACCAGTCCAGTCAATGCGCGGATTCTAGAGTTGAAGCCAAGGCAATCCTAAAATAATTTGTACGGAAGGGGATTGGAAAACATCAAAGACATTTATCTCCTTGTGACCATCAGCCAGGGTCAAGGTAAGAGGAACCGACTCCCAAATGATGAAGGCCGGTTGGAGTGGTCGTCCGTCGATGGCCTCAAGGCCAACATGGCTCTTCCTTCTGACCATGGGAATCAGATTATCCACTGCGAACTGTGGTCCAGGAAATTACCGCCCGATACGCAATCGATGAACGCTTCAACCTTTACGAGAAGGTTGGGACCCTCCAACGTGGCTGGTAGCATAAACTTCTTTAGGGGAGCTTCAGGAGGAGAGGGGTTAGGAGAGACAGTACCCAGTAGAAGCCCCTCTACCTTTACTGGGTGTGCCGGCTTCAAGGAACAATTCTGGAGACGATGTTCCGAGGAAGCACAGTAGAAACACAGCCGGCTCTCTCGGTTGCCTGGAGTTGTTGACTGCCAACCTGCATAGGTTCCGGTGCCTCCAGGGCCAGGAGAGGAGTAGCGGGCGACCTGTGAGAAAGAACAGAGGGAGAAGAACGGGTACAGTGTCTCTCGTGTCGTCGCTCCTGCGTACGCTGATCCATGCGTACGCTCAGAGCGATTAGTTCCTCCAGAGACATAGACCGGGCATGAGTAGCCAGATCGTCCTTCAGTGTATCAGAGAGTCCGTGCCAGTACGCAGCGGCAAGGGCCTCATCATTCCCTTGAACTTCGGCCACCAGCGTACGGAACATGATGGCGTATTTGGCAGCAGATCTTCGGCCCTGAGAAATGTGAAAGAGGGAGAAGGCGGCTGTCTCGCGCCGTGCAGGGGTATCAAACACAAGTTGAAATTCACGTCTAAATAAAGGGTAATCTTGCGTTATTTCGCTTTTACGCTCCCATAGGGGAGATGCCAAGGTAAGAGCATCCCCGGTCAGCAGAGCATATATGTAAGCAATTTTAGCACGACCAGTAGGAAACAGGGAGGGAGACATTTCAAACTGCACTTCACATTGGTTTAAAAAACCGCGGCAGTTAAGGGGGTTACCATCATAACGATTCAGAGAGGGAATCCGTGGAGCAGGGCTGGCGTAGGTAGTCGCCATTGTTGGTGCAGAAGCCGTGGAACCTTCCTGACAGGACAAGGTGGTCAATTGTTGGAAGACAGTGGACAGCTGATCGCTAACAAAGTGTAAGGCCTCTAGGGTAATACTTGTACCCACCTAAGGGGGGTCTGCATTTGTTGGGCTCTGCATAATGTCACGCCTGTATGCCCACAGACCAAGCTAGACCCCAGTACTGAGGTGGGAATGGTATGATACCACACACCCACAGCAGAGGGAGCGAGCCCGGAGTGTGGTATAGTGTTGCTGGGCCTGTAGGAAGATTTGTTAGAGTATACTTGCAACGCTTGGGGGATGTCCATCAGAATAGTCGTGTCCGTTTGCCAATGTTCAAGAGTCCAGAGGGTAGAGTCGTCAGAGGGTAAGCCAGGTCCTAGGAAGCCAGAGGTAAGTGAGGTAGTATGCATAGCAGGGTTAACAGGGATACCAGAGAGCAGAGTAGTCCAGGACAAGCAGGGGTCAAAGCCAGGGAAATCCAAGAAAGCACAGGAGCAGGAAACCACAGGAACGGAGAGGGAGTACAGCCTAGGACAGGTACACACAGGGAAATAGGAACTATGCAGAGCGAGGAAGAAGTGGACAGACAGGGATTATAAAGGAAGGTGCACCAATGACAGAGAGGGGAGGAGTAGAGAGAGAAGTGGGAGAAGGTAGAGATAGGTCAGGGAGAGAAGAGGAGGAGACAGAAGGGGCAGTCAGAGGAAGGGCCTGTAAGGCTTGGGAAGCGGAGACAGGGGAAGCCTGATAAGAGGAGTCTGTGCGTGCGCCCCCTGTAAGCTGGGGACGCGCGTGCACCGGCTGCAACACAGGAGCGGCCCGCACGGAGCAAGGGAAGACCGCAGGAGGGGGAGGAAGCTAAGGGAAGGGGAACGCGCGCACGGCCTGCGCCCGTGCGTTGGCGAGCAAAGGCAGAGCGAAGGGATCAGGTGAGTGAGCAGAGGGGCACGTGGGCACGCCCCCCGTGGGCTGCGGGAGCGCACGAGTCGGGCGCGTCACCAGGCGAGCGGAATACCACTCCGCAGGTACCACGCAGGGAGGAGGCAACGGGACGGATGCCACCACAGGGGAAGGTGATGCAGGCACTGCAGGAGAGAGGGAACGGGGAGGATCATAGCAGGGACTCAGGGACCGCGTGGGAATACGAGACCTGCTGGGTACGCGTTGCGGCAAAGGGAGAGAGGTGGAGGGTAAAGCAGAGGCTTGGGAAGAAGTAGGAAGGGCAACAGGAGACGGGAGAGAGGGACCAGGAAGGGAAGGAATCTCCTGAGTAGTCACAATCCAGCAGCCATTTTAATATAACCCAAGAAACCAGCAGCTACACAAATGTATATGAAATGTCACACAATTGCATTGAGTGTGTACATGATGCAATTAATCTTATGCAAAATATATGTAACAATAAAATACAATATGAACAATGTCCCCTAACCAGCAATGCCATCATGAAAATCAAATATAAACTAAGCAACATCAATACAATTAGCATCAATCAATTAATCCATTTCCTCAAACAATTACAATACAATACAAATCAATTATATAATTCCCTATTCAATTCCTAAAGCCAAAACAATTCAAATTTAAATTAACCACAATCATTCTAATCTAAGTACCATAAAGAAGCCATTACAATTAACCTGTAACTAATACAAATTACATTATTCACAACAATGACAAAATAAAGCTGATAAATACATTAGCAAACATGAAAAGAACATAAACATTAGCAAAACAATCAATTATTATCCCTGTATGTCTATCCATATCGATAGATATACATAAAATACAGGGGCAATAATACAGCATAAAAAACAATGCATTTGCATACAAAATTCACATAGAATACACCCATTCAGTGTCCATGAATGTATGTATTTATATATAGGTACATAGCTACATTCATGGGCATTAAATTGAACTGAAAAAATAAAAAACATGAATGAAAAATAAAAAAAACCTGCAAAAGTAAATATAATAAACTTTTCTTTTGTTCACTCACCATTAGATTTTATTTATTTATTTATAAAATATTTTACCAGGAAGTAATACATTGAGAGTTAACGCTCGTTTTCAAGTATGTCCTGGGCACAGAGTAAGACAAATAATACATGGTTACAAATACAGTTACATAAATGAATAGGGTATACATTATATACAAGACATTGCGTGCACAGTTGAAGAAAATATATATTATGGGCGTATGAAACAGTTACAGACCAGATTAAAATGTGAGACAGTCTTAGATTTGAAAGAACTTAAACTGGTGGTGGATGTGAGAGTCTCTGGTAGGTTGTTCCAGTTTTGGGGTGCACAGTAGGATAAGGAGGAACAGCCGGATACTTTGTTGAGCCTTGGGACCATGAACAGTCTTTTGGAGTCTGATCTCAGGTGACAAGTGCTGCAAGTGGTAGGGCTGAGGAGTTTGTTCAGATAGCTGGGTAGCTTGCCCATGAAGAATTTAAAGGCAAGACAGGAAAGGTGAACATTGCGCCTAGACTCGAGTGATGACCAATCTAGTTCTTTGAGCATTTCGCAGTGATGTGTGTTGTAGTTGCATTGGAGAACAAAACGACAAATTGAATTGTAGAGGGTGTCAAGTTTGCTTCGGTGGGTTTGAGGTGCCGAGCCGTATACTATGTCTCCATAGTCAATAATTGGCATTAGCATCTGCTGTGCGATACGCTTTCTGACCAGGAGACTTAGGGAGGATTTGTTCCTGTAAAATACCCCTAATTTGGCATAGGTCTTGTTGTCAGGGTATCAATGGGCATTCCGAATGTTAAGTGGGAGTCAAACCATAAGCCCAGGTATTTAAAATTAGTGACAGGGGTTAGGGTGGTGTTAGCCTTGGTTCTAATCAGGAGCTCAGTCGCTGGAAGCTTTAAAAATGTAGTCTTGGTCCCAAATACCATTGTTATAGTCTTGTCAGTGTTTAAAATGCCCACTCACCGAAATCCAGGCGACCCGGAAGCACAGGAACCAATCCACAGTTAACCATATAATAAAAAACCATTACAATCCATAATGGTGTCTTGTTCTTCTAATTGTAATCCTTCCCGTCTGTCTTGGGGTCTTCTTTTTTCTTTGGGGTCTTTTGGGGTCTTCTCCGGCTTCTTCCGTCTTCTTCCATCTTCTTCTGCCACGCCCTTCTTCTCTTCTTAGGAGGGGAGATGTTCCCTACTCGGCGACTAGCTTCAAAATGAGGCGACATAGGCTTTTATAGGCCTACGACGTCACATTTTGCTCAAATGTTTCCCACGGTCCTGATTGGGCTGTGAAAAACATGTGATTTGGCCGAACAAAAATAAAAACTGATGACGTCATTTAAAGGCAATGAGAGCACAGCAAATCAGAATGGCTGTGCTTCAATTGCCTTTAAGATGACGTCATGAAAAGAAACATGGCCGGCCTCACATGGTACGGTAGCCAATCAGAGCGTGGGAACTACATCCTTACTCTGATTGGCTCTAGTAGACCATGAGACAGAGGCTTGGGGGAGAATGAATGTGATGTAATTGAAAGCCTGTCACATGGTACTAGAGCCATTCAGAGTTGGGATGTATTTCCCACTTGGAGACGATGCGCCTGTGTGCGTGAAACATGTAGAGGAGGAGGCTGTGCTGCAGCCTGCTGTGTCCACTGTGTGTCTCCAATAAAGCTTTGATGTTCAATTTTGGACTGGGACGTCATTGAGCTGTTTGCTGTTGCTCTGCATGCACCTCTCCCTTCCACATGACCTCTCTGCCGGATGCACGCTGTAGGACTCACTGCTGAGGAACCATTAGGACCCAGGATGGATGAGCTGACAGGGGTGAGATTGCTGTTTTGCCCCTGAGCCCCAACTTTTATAGTGGTCTTTATTTATCTTCTCATTTTCCTACCAGCCCTGCACAACCAGTGCTTCATTCAACTTTAGCCTAGAAGAGCATGACAGTTACATATCTCTGTCCCGCGTCATGGCCCACGTGACCGGGACATTTAAACACACAGAAGATACCGGAACCTCATACCGGGGTCTGTAACTCGGGAAGCAGGGGGTCCTTGAGGCTGAAATGAATGCTGTTAAGCTCTGTATACCCCCTCCTTCAAGACTGTTTTATTAAAATAAAAGCTGTGCAATTGCCTGCTAGAGGCGCGCAGAGAGAGTGACTGATCCTGTCTACTCTCAATGCGCATCTCTTACAGACTGATGCGGTCCGGTAGGATTCACACCGCAGGAGTCGCATTCAGAAGCAGTGACCCCACTGTGGTTATCCTAATCAGCCATTAGTCTGGTTACACCGGCCCACAAGCACACAGTATTAGAACCGTACAGCAGGGCCCCGCTTCTTGGCGCTTCGCTTCTCGGCGATCCGCTGATACGGCGGCACTGAGAAGGGGTCTGTCATGTTGGCTTGTAAATCGCGCATGTGCAGAACGGGTGGGTGCGCCCAGTGCGCATACCATAGATTGCGCGCGCATACCATAGGTTGCACATGCGCAGAACAGCAAAAATGCCGGTTTGCGCATGTTCAGAATTGAAAATCGCCGGATCCGCTTTCCGGGGATTTTCACTATACGGCGGGCCTCTGGAATGGAACCCGCCATATACCCGGGGCCCTGCTCTAACCATGATGGGTATTGTGTGGGCAGCGGGACCAACCATGATGCTACACCGGTACAGTAAATATTTAAGCCTACTACCCAAATCGGATGAAGTAAGGGCTTGGTGCCTTTTGCATATGTCTAAAGCCATAATTCTCACAGAAAAATGGCTAACTCTTTTAACTCTTGATGCATCTATCTCTGTTCAGGAATACTCAATTTTTTTGAAAGATAGGTCAAAGAGAGGAGAACGGGTATTATTCAAGACTGAAGAATCCTTACAATTTATACTGCTAAATTGTCTCCCCCAAAACTAATCCTCTTTTGAAATCCTAGAAATCCTAACATTTGCCTCCCCTTCTCTAAGCCCATTCTGATTGCTGGCATCTACCACCCCCTAATGGTCATCTAAAATCTCTGACTGATATCACTCATTTTCTGGGCACAATTTTCTCTCTGAATGGGGGGTGATCTGTTAGTTCTTTGGGATTTTAACCTCAATTGGCTTGACCCTAAAAATAACTAAATCTGCACACAATTCAAATCACTAAATTTAACTCAATTAATTCCCCAACCTACACGTGCACACCTAAAATATGACAACCATTCCTGACTAGATTAGATTCTATCATCTTATTCCAATAGAATCCAATCCTCTAGTATCCTGACATTTTCAGTGACCATGTAATAGTATACTGTGTAAGGAAAATCAAACAACCCAAGTCAATACCTAAAGTTCTACTCACTAGAACATTTAAGAACTTTAACCCAAAACTATTTCCTGCTGATATTTCTAACTGCCCTTGGTAAACAATCAACCTTATACCTGATCCGATTCTACACTTGCTTATTTCCTGACAAAGTTCTTAAAATTCTGTGATTCCCATGCCCCAAAATGCAAAATAAGAGTACAGGGAGTCTACCTTCAATGATTTACAACCCACCTTATTGCTCTTTTCCATTTTAGGGATGCCTTGTGGAAAACATACAAAGTAACTGGCACTACCATGGATCGTAATAACTACAAATACCTGCAGAAAGCAAACAAGACTACCAAAAGCCCAATATTACTCTAACAATCATTACAAAAATATATAAAATCTAGCATACTTCTATAAGGTCAATAGCATTACTGTATACTCCAGCCTCCTAGCCATCAACAACCATCGAATATGAAAAAGGATGATACTACTCTAACAAATCCCACTGACATTGAAAATGCATTCATTGAATACATTGCGGGCTATACACTAAGCTCCGTTAAGTCACTTTTAGAGCGCAAAGTGCTCTTAGAACGTGCTTTTGCGCTCAACCTGATGCACTAAGCAACGCAAACAGGCACTTTGTGCTCTAAAAATGATTTTTTTCCAGAATTTTTTCTAAGTCCAACTTTGCTCGTTCGTAACCCTGTTTGAGTTCAATTCTGCAATTAAGCGGGATGCACTAAGCAACGCAACCTTAGCGTACGCAAAAGTTGCGTTGATCAGAACATGACAGGTCAGAGTAGACGTAAAGAAATCTGGATTTAGAAAAAATTATTGCTTTTCATCTTTGCATGCGCAACACCCATACAACAGGCCGTCGGGTGTCCCCGGCAGACCCCACAGGTGTCAGGGGGTCCCCGGCTCACCAAGCGGGTGTCCCCGTGGGAGTGCGGGGTCTCTGCGGGAGTCCAGGGGTCCACGCGGCCATCCCGGGGTACCCGCGGGCCTGCGGTACCAATGTTGCACATCCAAAAATAATAAACAATATCTATAACTAAATACACCCCCTAACACATACTATATAGTAATGGGCAAAATTACTATTATCTACATATGGATAATAATGCATTTGCCCATTTAAAATACATATAACTTTCAATAAATACATTATAGTCCAGTTACCTTTTACAGGCACCCACGATGAAGGCCGTCTTCATCCTCATCTTCATCCTGCCCATGCACCTCCAATGCTGCAAGACATACACAAGAATAAAAACATCCAATGTAATGTCCCCTAACCCCTTAATCACCATAGCGGTTATTAACTGCTACAGGCATTAAGTTGTTAACCCACCCTCACCCACCACTCGGGAAGCCTACATACTCTCCCCCACTAACCCACCACCCCGTTAGGCCTAACCACCCTCACCCACTACCCACAAGGGAGGCCTACCCACATACCCTTGGGGCCAATACCCCCTGCCCCCACCGCCAGTACCCACAATAAAAACAATACACAGCCCCACAATGAACATCATTCTATTTATTAAATACATTACCCACCCCCTGTGCCCCCCCATAAATACATGATTTATTCTTTTACATACAGGGTTCATACCCCAGCCCCACGCGAGTCCCCGGTGGGCCCGGCGGGTCACCTGACAGACCTACAGGGTACCAGCAACTTGTTTCATACAGGTTCTGGAGGCCTGTTGGTGGGTCCCGCCAGGCGCTTTGGCCCACCAGGTGGTCTCCGTGGGTCACCGTGGGCAACAATTGGGTCCCCACGGTAGGCCCGCGGATGTCTGGGAGCCCCGGGTCAGACCCACAGGTGTCTGAGGGGCATCGGGTGGTTCCCACGAGGGTCTGGGGACCCACGGGTGCTCACTACGGGTCCGCTGTGCTGCCACGGATGTGGGGCCACCGGTTCTTCCCCGCACACTATGGGTCCGCGGTGCCCCCACGGATGTGAGGCCACCGGTTCTTCCCCGCAGACTACGGGTCAGCGGTGCCCCCACAGATGTGGGGCCACTGGTTCTTCCCCACAGGTGTCACCCGTGGACCACGCAGCCTGGTACCGTGAGATACCCGAGGATACCTCTGGTGGTCTCCAGAGGTCTCACGCAGAACCAAGGAACCAACCCTGAATGTAAAATAAATAAACCTGACCTATACATTCAATACATACATCCCCTCGCCCCCAAAACCTACAGTACAATAATGTGCCAAATAACTATTATCCAGATATGGATAATAGATTATTTGCCCATTATTAAACACATAAGACATGCATAAATCAAAACATGAATTTTTAATCTTAAAATCACCACATTGCATGTTAAAATAAACCCAGCAGCCATTGTATATATAACCCAAGAAACCAGCAGCTACACAAATGTATATGAAATGTCACACAATTGCATTGAGTGAGTACATGATGCAATTAATCTGTGCATCATGTAACACTATGCAAAATATATGTAATAATAAAATACAATATGAACAATGTCCCCTAACCAGCGATGCCATCATGAAAATCAAATATAAACGAAGCAACATCAATACAATTAGCATCAATCAATTAATCCATTTCCTCAAACAATTACAATATTATACAACAACAATTATACAATTCCCAATTCAATTCCTAAAGCCAAATCATTGCCAAAACAATTCTAATTTAAAGTAACCACCATCATTCTAATCTAAGTACCATAAAGAAGCCATTACAATTAACCTATAACTAAATACAAATTACATTATTCACAACAATGACAAAATAAAGCTGATAAATACATTAGCCATACATGAAAAGAACATAAACATTA
This sequence comes from Ascaphus truei, assembly GCF_040206685.1. Taxonomy (NCBI): domain Eukaryota; kingdom Metazoa; phylum Chordata; class Amphibia; order Anura; family Ascaphidae; genus Ascaphus; species Ascaphus truei. Next base: position 355,940,456 of record NC_134483.1, on the reverse strand, counting down.
GCAAAACAATCAATTATTATCCCTGTATGTCTATCCATATCGATAGATATACATAAAATACAGGGGTAATAATACAGCATAAAAACAATGCATTTCCATACAAAATTCACACAGAATACACCAATTCAGTGCCCGTGAATGTATGTATATACATAGGTACATAGCTACATTCACGGGCATTAAATGGGACTGAAAAAATAAAAGACATGAATGAAAAATCAAAAATACCTGTAAAAGTAAAAATAATAAACTTTTCTTTTGTTTACTCACCATTCGTCTTGGTATCTCCAATAAAGCTTTGATGTTCAATTTTGGACTGTGACGACATTGGGCTGTGTGCTGTTGCTCTGGATGCCCCTCTCCCTTCCACATGACGCGGGACATTTAAGCATGGCGGAGATACCGGCACCCCATAAATCCGAAAGTTAGATTAAGGGATAAATGATATGACAGTCAGCTGTCTTGGTCTATCTGTGTCCCTGGGTCACTGGATACATTGGACTTGCTGCTTATCGTGGACATTTATCTCAAGTGAGTTTATTCCAGTTTGACCCCCTTCATTCAATTATTGTCCATTGTTACAGGATGTTTAATCTACTGGTCACCGGCAGGTGTATATGAATTTATCCTTACGCTATGCTACGTGGGATCATAATCTACCAGGCTACATCCTGTTGGACAGTTATATAATATAGGGTTGTTTTTCCAGACATCATACCATTTTACTACGGTTTCTTCTTTAGAGCACCATACAACACATTTTTTTCAAATTGGTCTATCTGTGAAAAGATTTGCTCATAGATTTCAAGGATTTATAAGGTTAACTTCCAGATCTGTAAAGATGCTATTCATACTATATGCCAGAGACATAGTGATGTCATATACAGAGAACATTTTCTTTGGATAAAGACTGGCAGATTTGGTTGGAGAGTTAGAAGGTTACCACCATGGGAAGATTCTATCCAAGGAGAGAGGAAGGAAGAATGGATAATATACAACATCTTTGAAAAGCACATGACATATTTGATGTGACCTACCATGTATCTGCTATTTTTACTTTAAGTAATAACTTCAGACAATAAAATATATTTGTTTGCTGGAACCGCATGTGGAATTATTATATCTAAAAAAGATATGATCTGATAAAATACTTTTTACAGTAAAGAACAAAATAGAGGTAATTAGCAGGTTCATTAACAGAAATGTAGATAAAAAAGACAAGGCTGTGAACCTTACTTTAGTAGATTGAAATACAGAATTAAAAAAGTTTGCCAGTATAGTTGCCTAGTTGATATCAAATTGTGGAATCAAGAATACAAGGATCAATCCCCTTCCAATCTCAGCCTAACTCTTTCCTAACGCTTATATTACACTGAAACTATGCACTTATAATAAGAACATTGTAAATGCACATTATTGGGCCTATTCTAGTAGCTTCGATAAGTAACACATCAAGCCTTTTGAGCACGTCTCGAACGAGTTTGCATATGTAGCTTCCCCCCATTAATATCAGCTCCGGAGACCCCCTGCTTACATCCTATGTAATAAAAATAAATTTACAGGCAGCCTCATTACCTTTGGGGCTAACCACTAAGATAATGAAGGGGTTAAATACCAGTGCCCGCGTTGGTACTATCGCTAAGGTAATGAAGGGGTTATCCTTTCCCACTACTCACCTGGTAGGCATAAACACCCACCATGGGCCAAATACCACATTCACCCACCCTGTCTACCCACAAGAAACCAGGTATTCTGACTTAACCCCTTCATTACTTTAGTGGCTAGCTGTTAAGTTAATGAGGTTGTTTTTATTTGATTATAATAACACTGTATTGAAGAAGGTGGTCTCCTGAGCAAAACTACATTAATTTCAGTCTCGGGACACCCTGATTCCCGAGTTACAGCCCCCTGTATGGGGTGCTAGTATCTCCCTGTATTGTTTAAATGCCCCAGTCACGTGATGTGGGAGATTTAAACAATGCAGAAGATACTGGCATCTCATACCGAAGCCTGTAACTCGGTAAGCAGGGGTTCACGAGACTGAAATAAATGCGGTTCAGCTGAGGAGACCCCTTGCTACAATACTCTGTTATTAAAATGCAAAATAAACAGTGTGATCACCTGTAAGGCTTTGGTCCCGCTGTGCCCGACGGTGCGCGTGGCCGCATGCGCGTTACTTACTAGCAGGGGTATCCTCCCGAGCCGGTCCCAGTCCCCCCTCGCTGCACGGCTCACTACGCGCTGTGACGCATCAGCCGCCAGGGGATGCAAGAGAATTGCAATCCCGAGCGGTGAAGCATCACGTGGTGCGCTGGTGAGCCAATCAGCGCCGGGAGCTAGAGTTAGAGGCAGCTTCCCCCACATCCAAAAGGTAGGGGGGAACTGTGTGTGTGTGTGTATATGTGTATGTATGTATGTGTAGCAGGGTCCCCCCTGGCCCCCCTTACTTGTGTCCTGTTGCGGGGGCTTCCGGCGACATCAGTGAAAGGGTGTTGCCATCTTGTGTGCGTTCTCGCATGCGCGGTGCGTGTTTGCAGTTGCGGCGGCCATTACATATAGCGCAGGCAAGTGTAGGGAGGCAGGAAGGCCCCCTAGATGTTGCGCATGCTCAGGAAAGTGGTGCGGCGGCCATTAGTCTACCGCAGGCGCAGATAGAGAGAGGTGGGCGGCCATTAGAGAGGCACCCATGTGGTCCTCATAGGGAAAAGCCCCAGAGTGGACTACAACTCCCAGCAGCCTCTGGGGACTGCCCTATGATCCCTGTCACATGCAGTCAGAAAACCACTAAGGCTGACAGATTTTCATGCTGCATTTTGGATACCTTGTTGTGTGCAGAGAGGGAGTGTCAGTTAGGAGCTGTGACACAAAGAGGGGAGGGTGTGTTTGTGCAGGGAGGAAAGTAGCCTACTGCACTAACCCAGAAGTCTCCCCTTAAGCCCAGCTAGACCCCACTCCCTTCAGCTTGTGACTGCTTTAGGGAAGGCTCCTTAGGTAGGGACTTTGCCCTGTTAGCAGTCAGTTTAGTCAGTTTAGTCAGTGACACAGCTGCAGTGCTGTGTACTCTGAGAAGAAGGATCAGTGTTGCTGTGAATCATTCTCTGCAGAGTAGAGACAGAGACTGTCTGAGCGGTGAGCTTGCTCAGAAGGAGACCCCCATCGCTGAGGCGCTGGACACAGACGGGTCCTCTTCCACAGTTCTGCGGTACCCGGTTGCAGAAGAGCCGGGCAGGTATTATCCAAGTCACCAAGTGCACCACCTATACACTTCATCTTAGTGGGCAGCGCTGTCCCACACGTGGGTGGGGTTGTGGGACTCTTGGGACTTTGGGTACAAGGACTTTGGGAATACTGTGTGGGGTTAAGGCCCTGCGAGGTGTGTGGATAGTTGTGCTTAGTAGTGTTACAGGGTGACACTGAAGTTATGTACTGTTGATGTCATATTGTTGATGCATGTGTATTGTGTTATCTGCCCATATAGTAAACCTGTGTTATATATACCTTGGTGTATGTGGTTCATATATGTGGGTCCTGAGTAGGTGACATTCTACACTCCTAGAATCCTGCACAGGTAGAGGCGCTGTAATTTATAAGATTGTTCCAGAGGATACACCCCAGGCTACCAGTGGCGGAGGTTCAGGCCTCCTGTGAGCCTAACAGGTACTGCACCACACCTGGTAACATATAGGTTCCCCCTCACATGCACTCTATATGCAATTGGGTGGGGGAATACCCGTTACATATGTATATGTATGTATGTGTATGTATGTGTTGTGTGTGTGGTGGGGGGGATGGGGGAGGAGAGCCTTCTGCTCAAACCACGGCACCTCGGTCTCAATCTCAGACCTGGCAAAGTTTTGACCGTCAAAACGAAATGACGCAGAACACTCTGTTTGATACATACGTTTGTGCTTATGGCTACTCCATACATTGTAAGTTGACATACGGAAGTATGATTGTAGTAAATTATATGTTGAGCAGAGGAGTCACAACTTTTTACATTGGACATGAGTAATTGAGGCTAAATAAAGAGATCAGAAAAATACAGAATAGATCGGAGAAAAGCTGAACAAAAGGAAGGTGTGTAGAGGGGAGAAGAAAAATATGTAGGGCACATATAAGGCGTTATTTAAGTGGTAAAAACAATTTATACATTGCAAAAGCAGTTAGGGGATAGCTGCAGAAGGGGGCACAAAGTTATTTACAGGATGAAATGTTTCTTTGTTTGTTTACATTTAATAAACTAAGATGGAAGGTTTTTGAGTGGAGAATGCTTTAAAGCTACTGCTTAAAGTTGCAAAATTCTCCTACTCTGCTAACTTGAAAAAGCAAAGTCTCTCAATTCATGCCAATATAGGTTCTTCATATTAGCCAAGCACTGTGGAAATGCTCCATAACTTGACCACCTCCTTTTTTTCTTCACAAACACATCCGTTTGAGAAAATGTGTATTTTCTATACGTGTATTTAATGCAAACAGTACCCTTGCTATTCTGCTGACTGTTTTTTTCCGTGTGCTCTCATAGAAACTAAAGTATGAGATTACTGGGTGAAGTTACCATTCTGTCCCTGAACGCAGAACATTCTTGTAACTGGAATACCTGCAGCTCGGGTAACATTTGAGAGATTTCGCCACAATATTTGACCTCATTTGCCATGATTGCCGACAGGCAAGTCAATAAGTTGAGGCATCATTGTAACACATCACTGATTGGTTGCAGCTGGCGTTCTCTTTCTGAACTGGAGTCCCTAGACATATGGAAGCAATCTTCTGCTCTGGGGGAGCTCAAACCACACACCCCTGCTCCCGCTCCCTACAGACCGCATATAGCGGTCAAGTGCCTCTCCACGCGCCGCCTGTCTGCAGTGCGGGCGCAAGGTCTGAGGCAGCGGGGCCTTAGCCTAAGAGCTGTGCAAGGAGATACAGCTCTCTCTGTGCAGCTCTTACAGCCAGAATGCAGCCAGATTTCAGTGGTAGAACTTAGTAAAAGGCTGAGTCAAAGACACTGCTATCCTGAGCGGTATTGGCTTGTTCCAACCTTACGGTTTCTGACTTGCGATAATTCTTTGTGAGTACCGTGATAATACAAAAGTCAGACAGTGAGGTAAGGTAATGAAAAACCGTTCAATTTGGCAGTGATTTTAAAGCCCCTATGAATGCACTGTTCTTCATCAATGTGTCCTTTAATTTATACTACTGACCCATATTGAATTAATCAGTGCTAGCTCATTTAGTGGAACCTAAAAAATGTCTATCAAGTAATTTAGATGTGTTAACAGGCTAATATCAAGCAAAGGAGATAAGCAACATTTGGGGAAGGAGTCAGATAAAGATCTTGAAAGAGAAACTTAAATTGTCGCTGGCTATCTTAAAAAGTCTTACTAAAGGGAATGAGGCCGCTCAACCTGTAGTGTACACAATAATTAGGTATCGATAGCAGGTGCTTAAGGGATGATTGACGTATAATTACAGATATGATCCAGAGAGGATCAGAAAAGAATCCCCAAAGAAACAAAAGCACTCATGCCAAATAAAGTAGAGTTAGATAACAATGATCTGACAGGGTCAAATTACCTGCATTGCAATGTATATAGGGATTAAGTAACCCTTTGAGTCCCACCAGGTCCAATCAGAAAAATAATAAATTTTTATTTAGTAAATTATTTAAAAACACAAACATAACATTCACACTTTTAAAAATCCCTCAAAACGGAGGTGGCTATTGTGATCAAAAATTATATCAGGAATATATCCAAGTTAACATATGTCCTGTTGACTCACAGACATCCCTGTCGGTATAATCTATTGTTTACCGAACTAGTAATGAGATCCTTTAGAAAAATCCCCTAGGTTGTAAATAAACAACAGGCTGTATATCTATGTATAGTGTGCAGCTGGTATACTCTATTGTCTGTGCTGCATACTAATTTGAATAGCAGTACCACTGCGTCCAGTTTGTATATACAATCAATGTGTTAGGTAAATTGTGATGGATACAACCTGTGGTTACTTGTCACATATAACAGAACTGTATCGTGGGTCAGTATATCAGGTCAAAAATAGAGTGACTATATACATCTAGGACCTGTATAAGTCCTATTCTAGCTGAAATGACAATGCATTATGCCCAATAGTAAGATCTGTGATCTCGGCGGATCATTGCCAGTGTGTCTCTTATACAGCTCCGCTGTATATACAAGCCTGTCTTCACTAGGGTCTTTGGATCGCGGGGATGTCGCCACCTCAGATGACGTCAGCTAGTGACGTTACTTCCCGACGGCCGTTTCACGTAGGGTTACGCTTCATCAGGGGAGGAGGATGATGAAGCGTATCATTACTAGTTCGGTAAACAATAGATTATACCGACAGGGATGTCTGTGAGTCAACAGGACATATGTTAACTTGGATATATTCCTGATATAATTTTTGATCACAATAGCCACCTCCGTTTTGAGGGATTTTTAAAAGTGTGAATGTTATGTTTGTGTTTTTAAATAATTTACTAAATAAAAATTTATTATTTTTCTGATTGGACCTGGTGGGACTCAAAGGGTTACTTAATCCCTATATACATTGCAATGCAGGTAATTTGACCCTGTCAGATCATTGTTATCTAACTCTACTTTATTTGGCATGAGTGCTTTTGTTTCTTTGGGGATTCTTTTCTGATCCTCTCTGGATCATATCTGTAATTTTATATCTTAAAAAGTCCAAAACTTTCCATATCAGATCATTTTTAAATTGGTGGGGCTCAAATTCTCAGATTTTATACAACTCCCTCTAAAATAATTCAATTTTGACGGATTAGAATTCAGTTTGCAGGTTCAGATTCCAAATCCGACGGATTTTCAATAATAGGGAAAATAAATTAATCTGACTTTTTGAGACTGATTTCTTGAAATCTGCAGCTGAAAGGAATTTTCCAATCTGCGTTGGATTCAAATTTAGGCAGAAATTGCTCTTCATTCACCGTTTTCTGCCATTACATTTTAGTTAGGTTTGCATCACCTTTCGGCTCTTTCCTAAATACCTTGACATTTTGATGATTGTGAATATATCTGTGATATATTTTTAGAGATATTTTCTAATTTTCTTTCATTGATATAAAATTAATTATTCAGCATGGATTGGACATTCCTTCTTTCATAATGCATAAGTATCTGCAGCTACAGTGAGTTATTGCTCAAATCCCTGTGTTATTTTAATGAAAACAATATTTTAAAATTGACAACAATAGCACAATGCTGGTCTACTAAATAAACATTGTGTCATATAAGAGATACACATACCATAGCTAGCAGGTACTGCTGCGGCCGAGTTTATTCGAGCATTTGCCCGTTCTCGGCCACAGCAGTTACCTGGCGCGCGCCGGAGGGTGCCGGGCGCGCGCCGAAGCAGCGGACGAGAGGCCCGCCGATCGCGGCTTCCCCCTCTCCTCTTCGGGTCCGCCGGGTCCCCTGGAACCCCCTGTCGCCATCCCCCACATCGCGGGACACCAGGGCTCCCTCGGGGAGCCCTGGACGCGTGTGCAGGGGGCGCAGGCACCCGATGACGCGTGACCGCGCATCGGAGACGTGCCGCACGCCGAGGGGCTGCCACTTGCAAGCCGGGAAATCTCCCGGCTTGCGGAACTGGCCACACTTCAATAAAGTGTGTCGCCAGTGTACTTAGGGCCTCATGCAGAGAGCAGCGCTATTAGCAATCTCGCCATTTTCCTGCGAAAATCGCGCTAAAAACAGCCGAAAATGGCGAGGTAGGAAAAAAGCGCCATTTTTTTTTTTCAATTTGAAAATCTCGCCGCGCGGCTGGCGAAAAACTACATCTCGCCAGTCTGAAAAATATCCAAATTCAGAAAGGCGCGCTCGCCATCTAGCGGCTGTTTTTGGCGCGATTTTCTTCAATTTTCTCCGCCAACTAAAGTTGGCAAGAAGCAGGAGCTCGCCGGCTATAGGGAAAAAAAAAATGCGCGATTTTTTTTTTCTCCCTTTCAGCTGCGCGCATCTCCTCATTTACAATTCTCCACATGCAGTAATGCTAAAAATAGCGGATTTCGCCCATTTCTGCATATGGAGAATAAAACTCTCCATTAAAGCTACTTTTTCTTAAACTCTCCAATTTATTCTAGCGCTGCTCTCTGCATAGGCCCCTTAATCAGTAACTGTGTTTTGACCAAGAGTACTGTATAGTAGAACAAAAAGAAAGATAAAATGCAGCCACATTGTCTTTCTCTAAACAGATAATTGCATAAAGTATGACGCACTTCTCATGTATTTATCTCAGAAATGTTCTAAATAAGTTCACAAAGACAATTGTTAAGAGAGTCGGCCCAACTTCCTCCATGTGGTGCGATTTTTTCTGTGTTGTAGAATGATTCCTCATATTATGGGTTGTCTGCATGCTAATTCTCCAAAGCACTGGGGAAAGTAAGAGTTATTTTACTATTGTCATTAAATATTTTGCTAAAATTACACTTAAAATATATAAATGTGGTGTAGTTCCTAGAGTTTCGCTCCAGAAATGGGAATAGAAAAACACAGCAGATAAATCTCACATTGCATCTTTTTTCTTTCTTAAAAGTGCAGTGGCCATGTGTATCTGTGACTCCAGAAACGCAGCATTGAACTTAGTACACATTTACATTTCAAATAAAGTTTTGCTATCAATATACTGTACAGCTCAACCCCGTTATACAGCCGCGGCCCCTTTTAACCTCAAACATCCCCGAAAAAATTCGGGGATGTTTTCCGTTTCTCTCGCGTTTCCCTGCGCGTCGGCCGCATTGATTAGATAGCGCTAATGGCGTTTAACATTGAAAGCGCCCGCGGCGCCGAACACGGCTGAAAAAATGCTGCCTGTGCCCGCGATTTCAAAAATCGCGGGGAAACGGCCGCAGGAGATTAAAGGCGGCCGCCACTGTAGCGTGATCCGTTACAACGCGAATCCGTTTATAACGCGATGTGATTGTGGCTCCCAATAATATGCAGATCTCCTACCATGCCATTTTCTAGCCTCTGTTGTGCCTTGCTGGGGTGACCAGGCCTTGTCATGTGCCAGGTGGCATGGAGCTTTCTGCCTGCATCCCCCCCCCCCTCGGATCTGCCGTCAAATGACGTCGCTGAGTCATGTAATGTCATGTTTCCCTGGCAACGCAACATCAAGTGACTCAGCGGTGTCATTTGATGCTGGTTACCATGGTGACGCGTCGCTCTGACACTCTCTCTTTTCAGGGGAATCTCTGTCAGTCTGATCCTACCACCTACTTTGCTGTCAGAGAGCCTGGAAAAGCTTCAAGTATTTAACCCCTCCAGTTACGTTTTTCACCACCCCCCCTCCAGCCTCAGGTATGTATCCCCTCCATTTACGTTTTTAAATGCCCCCCCCGCCTCAAGTATTTGACACCCTCCAGTTCCATTTTTAACCCCCCCTAGACTCAGGTATTTAACCCCTCCAGTTCCGATGTTTAACCCCCCCCCCCCACACACACACACACAAACAAAGACACACAGACACACAGAGATACACACACACAAACAGAGACACGCACACACATACACAGAGAGAGACACACACACACACAAACAAACACACACACAAACACACATACAGGTGCGCCGATGAGTATTCAAAAACTTGCCTTAAACTTGGTTTGGAAAATGTGGGGTTATCACCAACAAGACCCAGGTACATGCTGGGTACATGCTGCAACATTTCAGTGCCATTTCTGCAGAGACTAATGGCCCATCGGATTAACACAGCAGGGGTCCATGGCAGTGCCATTTAGTTTGAATGGGTCTGCCAGGGACCCCCGCTATTAATAAGATGGCCCTTTAGTCTGTCTGAAGAAATGTCACTGAAATGCTGCAGCATGTACCCAGCAAGTACCTGGGTCATGTTGGTGATTGCCCCAGATTTGTTTTAGCGTTCTCGTCTGCACTACAGTACTGTCTTTTTAAGGGAGCTGACTTTGATTTTCCTCTCTCCCTGTCAATCGGAAACTGAAGGCAGAAACAGGGAGAGGAGAGAGCTGCCAGCTGCTGCTGATGCCGGGTGAGTCCTGCATGGGGTGCCGCTGCACCACCGGGTCTGTGATAGCTGGGAGAGTTATATTGTATTGTATTGTATGTCTTTATTTATATAGCGCCATTAGTGTACATAGCGCTTCACAGTAGTAATACATGTGGTAATCAAATAAATAACAGATAATATAAATAACAGATCATGGGAATAAGTGCTTTAGACATAAAAGTAACATTTCGGAAGAGGAGTCCCTGCCCCGAGGAGCTTACAGTCTAATTGGTAGGTAGGGAGAACGTACAGAGACAGTAGGAGGGAGTTCTGGTAAGTGCGTCTGCAGGGGGCCAAGCATTATGTATCGTGTTCAGAATATCCACAGTGCTATTCATATGCTTCATTAAGCAAGTGTGTCTTAAGGTGGGTCTTAAAGGTGGATAGAGAGGGTGCTAGTCGGGTACTGAGGGGAAGGGCATTCCAGAGGTGTGGGGCAGTCAGTGAAAAAGGTTTAAGGCGGGAGAGGGCTTTAGATACAAAGGGGGTAGAAAGAAGACATCCTTGAGAAGAACGCAAGAGTCTGGATGGTGCATACCGAGAAATTAGGGATGAGATGTAAGGAGGGGCAGAAGAGTGTAAAACTTTAAAAGTGAGGAGAAGAATGGAGTGTGAGATGCGGGATTTGATCGTAAGCCAGGAGAGGGATTTCATGAGGGGAGATGCTGAGACAGATCTAGGAAAGAGTAGAGTGATTCTGGCAGCAGCATTTAGGATAGATTGTAGGGGAGACAGGTGAGAGGCAGGAAGGTCGGACAGCAGGAGGTTACAGTAATCAAGACGGGAGAGAATGAGGGCCTGAGTCAGAGTTTTAGCAGTCGATCAACAGAGGAAAGGGCGTATCTTAGTTATATTGCGGAGTTATCATCGTTCTCCCCCTCCAGTGGCCGCAGAACCCCTGAGGGGCGCAACGTGTGCGTAATTTTTTTTTTAATGCGGTCCGCATATAACGCGATCAGATTCTTTGGATCCCACACACCACACTATAACGGGGTTCAGCTGTACTCTTTTTACAGTATATGAATATTAACAATTTTTTCTTAAATAATATAAATAAACTTCAAATTCTTCATGACACAGGGTATTGTACAGATTTATAGTTTATTTTTTTGTTCTTTTACAAAGGTTTATTTTCTACCAACTTAAATTTACAGGGCCCAGACAATCAGGCCCAAAGTTGGTGCTCTACCTTCAGCTTTTTGAGCATTGGAAAGAAGACGAAAAATTATACCCAATCTTTAAATAAACTATGGCCTGGATGTATACAAATGTTGGTAATAATATTGCTGTGCTATAATTGTAACATTTGATACAGCCCTATTTAAAAAAGGATTAATTGTTTAATAACACAACGAAAACTCTCATTTTATTTAAAGTCAGGATCGCTAATTAGTATAGATGGGTATACTGGTCCAAATCCCCTACTCGTATTTTCCGGATTTTAAATAATCCTACATTGGATTTAACGTAAATCCAGTCAACCGACCATATTTATATCAAAATCAGATTTAAAAAAAAAACACAAAAAAAAAATATACAAAGATTGATTAATCCACCGCAAAAAAATCAAACCGGAAGTATAAAATTCCAATCCTAATGCAAACTGATTTTGGTGAGTGAAATCAGGGAAAGTGGCTATGGTTCTGCGGCTGACTATTGGGAGAGACACAGAGATAGAGACAAACATACAGACACAGTAAGTTGTTGCCATTAGTTTTTTTCTATTTTGTTTAAATATAGATATATTTTAATTATGAGTGGTGGCAGTAAGGACCGGAGGGGCTCTGTCCATGCCCATCCTGTGAGACTGAGGAGGCCTTAGGCTCAGTTGGCAGTGCGGGTGGAAAAACCTCAGTAGAGGTTGACGTACTAGTGACTTTCCTGAGCACCGGAGTAGCCTGGCTGCTTCAACCCCAGTTGTGAACGTTCCTCGGGAACCAGTTGTTACTGTAGCTGTATAGCCTGTGTTAGGGGAACAGGTTGTTGTGGAAAGTAGGCTCCCCACTGGGAAGATAAATGTTTCTCTGTAGATGAGGAAAACAAGGAGAGACAAAGGAATATATAAAGGATGGACTTTTAACTCAGAATATTAAACCAAACGGTATATATCATTTGTCTTCATTTCAACTTTTACCTGTATGAAGCTCATTTGATTTATCAGTTAGCCCCCTCTGATCAAGAAACAGCCCCCTAACTGAATAGTTTTTGCTTTAATCTGTTATGTTAGGGTCTAGTTGTTAGTGTGATTTATATTTTATATTTTCTGACAATTGTCCACTTTCTAAATCAATTAGGCAATTTAATTGGATGAGTCATGTTATTGTTTATGAGCATAAGATAGCAATTATTATGGCGGAAATCACAGACAGGGGTAGAAGCACGTTTGAATTAGGGACATTTCCAATGGAACATGTATATGGGAGATTGAGTTATATAGGAGCTTAGCAGGAGATTGAAAGGGGATTGATCCTAGAAATCCTGATTCAATAATTTGACATCAACTGAGCACCTCTACTGGCTGTCTTGAAACCCTGTATTTAAACTCTGCTAAAGTATTTTTTTTCTTTTTACCTACCTTTCTGAAAATGAACCTGACACTTCCCCTAATTCTGTTCTTTACTGTGGCCTCATGTAATGGTTCCTCTGTCTATCCACTGCAAACTTCTCCCTCCTGGCCCACATCCAATGTAATCATACACCCTGGACTACTCAGCCTTGCATTACTGTACAGTATCTACGGAATGTTGGTGGAGAGCTCTAAACTCAGCTAACTTAGCATCACTCATTTTAATTACAAACATCGCAACTTTGCGGCCCGCAAATAATCATTCAAATGTATATTTTTATTGTTACTCTCTAAAGCAGGGATTATTGAACTAAATCAAGGCCCTCCCTTTTCCCTTCAGTGCCATACCCCTGATAATGCCCCTTTCAAATTAAGAAAAGGGGTCTCTGTCGTCCATAAAAATGTTTGAAGCCTGCTGCCCCAACTAGATAAACTAAGGTCCTTTTGCATAAACCAAAAGCCATGATCCTCACTGATACATGGCTAAATCCTAAAACCCTTCATTCATCTATCTCTTTTTCACCTTCCCCTTTTGGCCTGTACATCTTTTTTGGAATGCCCCCATATGTGAATTTTCTCTGCAGTGCTTGTATTTGAGCACAGTTCCCATAAAAATTTGTTGTGGTTATCCAACACCTCATTAATGTGGATCTCCAATTTCCCCTCAGTGAATTTAGTCTTCCAGCAGCAAGATCAGCAGCAGAGATTGAACCCTCCTCAGCCATGTTCACACCTGTAAGGTCATGCTAATATGTCTGAAAAACTTCACAATCTATTGTGTATTTATTTGAATGTGTGCATACTGTAGGCGATACATTTAGGTAACACATGTGCGTTAATTGGAACACATGTTATATATTTTTCCCATTGGTTCTTATGCTCGACTACTGCATATATCACTACATACAACTTTTGGTGACAGACGCTATTTTTATATACTGTATTATTCGCTTTATTAATACCTATTAAAATCAGGAAAAATTACATCCATTACCTATTTAGGTAATGTCACATTATTTGCCTTGATTTTTCAGAGATCTATGGATTTTCCCCTAAATCTGTGAGGAATGGCTTCAGTGATCCAACCTCTGCTAGCAAGCAGCAGACATGTTCTTCCTTTCTATCCTTTCCTTGCCAATTTTGAGGACCACAAACATCAAACTTTAGTTTACAGTATGTGAAACACCCCAGTGGGGAAAAACCGGTGCACAGCTTCAGTCATGGGTTGAGTTGATGAGTTGATGAAAAGGATTTATTGTATTAAAAACATGGACAAAAAAATACTGATATTGTCACTCTAACGCGTTTCACACGCAGGGTGCTTAATCAAATATATTTTGATAAAGCACCCTGCGTGGGAAACGTGTTAGAGTGACAATATCAGTATTTTTTTGTCCATGTTTTTAATACAATAAATCCTTTTGATCAACTAAACCCATGACTAAAGCTGTGCACCGGTTTTTCCCCACTGGGGTGTTTCACATACTGGCTTGCATCTACCAGGGAGCACGCAGAGCAGGGGACTGGTGTGGGATTTGAATTCTTCAACTACAGGCTACCGTAGCACATCATTGTTTGATCCAGCAAAGAAATGACGTTAGTCTGATGCGGGAAAGAGGCTGGAGGTCCCATGAGGATTCCACAAGCGGAGACGCAGAGTGCTGAGTGACCGCCGCCGAACGGATCCACAATTGAGGGGAGCGCAGATATCCTCTACTCAACATCATCGGTCCCTGGTGTGACGGGCCAGTCGAGATTTGTGACCGGGTAGGATTTACAGAGTGGAGCACTACTTACTACACAGGATTTTATACAACAGGACTCTCTTCGTTTTCAGCCTGCTTTACAAGCCGTGAGTACAGACTCTCTTAGGGAGTAACTGCATGTGACACACAGCAGACCCCTGTCCCCTGCCCACACTAACTAGTGAGGAACTCTTGAGCATTGGATTTTTGAGCTTTTTGCTCTGACATTATCTATTTAGTTTACAGTACTGTGATTTGTGAGTTGCGAGTACTGCCCTGAGACTCATGGTAATTCTTTTATCAAAATCTGTAAAATAAAAAATATAGGGTAAAAAAAAAATCCTAAATGGACCGACTGGACCTTTAAAAATCACAATGCTAACAATTAATCACATACAGTACAACAATTCTTTAAAGGATTTAGATAGCAGTGAGCAGCTCAAAAGTATGCTATGACAGTGGAGATATTCTTGAGATGGATTATTTTATACTACTAGAGCTGCTGCCCAGAATAGTAGATGTTATGGGTTCTGGTCCTATTAGGCCTGACACTAGTACCCCATTCCTCACAAGGTGCCTTAGGCGTGTTAATATAGTTCTTATGGAAATCCTTTTAGGAAGTATGGGATGAGTTATTTAAATATACTTTTCATATGTCCCAGGTATATAAGGTGCCATATGTTGTCTCGCTCTCTCATCCGATAGCAGATTTGAACGTATGGATGGATTTTTTAGTGCCCAAATCACGTATCAAACGTTTTTCCCATTTCTACTTCATATGTGCACAGATTCTGACACTAATTTATTTAAAAAAAATTCTGCAGGGGAGACTTCCGGTGACGTCACAGCCGATGGTCTGCTAGTGGAGGAGCTCCCGGCGCCCTCACCAATATAAACAATAGAACAAGCTTATTCCCCACCCCAAACCCCCCAAAAATCGATCCCACACCGAGAACTCACACTGGAGAGATGGCAGGGAAGCCGCAGAGGAAGAGTCAATGCCCCGTCACCAAGTTCTTCGCTCCGGCGCAACGCCTAGCTGAGATCAGCTCCGAGGAGCAAGATGGCGCCGGAGAAGAACCGGAGCACGAGGTGCGCAGCGGCCGACAGAGCCCGACTGACTCAGATCCCCCCGTCCTAAATAAAGACTTTTTTGATGCCCTAATTATTAAAATGAGGAGGGGAGTTCAGGAGGACACTGAAAAGGCCCTCCAAACCATCCGGACAGAATTAGAAGCACTAACGGAGCGGACGGAAGACCTGGAGGTTAAGATGGAGGTAGCCTCAAATGAACAGGCTGAGACACGCGAAGAAGTACTGAGATGTGGAGAGGCGATTCAGCATATACAGGACAAGTTAGAGGACATGGAGAACAGGGAGCGAAGGCAAAACATCCGCCTCAAAAACATCCCAGAAACTATCTCTCACAAAGAACTCCAACGATTCCTCCGCAGACTCTTTCTGCAGCTCGTCCCTGATCTATCAGATCATGACCTACACACGGACCGTGCCCACAGAGCCCTGGCCCCGAAATCATCTGACCCAAACCGACACAGAGATGTGGTGCTGAGAATGCACGCATACTCTGCTAAAGACCGCATCATGGCGGCGGCCAGAGAAATGAGGACTGTGTCCATGGACGGGGCACAAATCCAACTCTACAACGACCTTTCCCAGATAACAATGAATAAAAGAAACGCGCTGCGCCCACTTACCTCCTACCTCAGAGACCAGGGGGTAAAGTATCGCTGGGGGTTCCCCTTCAAATTAGTGGTGCTCCGTAATGGCCGCCACCACACAGTGACAACCCCTGAAGGCGCTAAAAACTTCCTGAAAGCGCTAGGGATCCCTCTCCCACCACAGAAGAGCAGCCGCCCCAATACCGAGGAGACGTCAGAGACGCCCCCAAAGAAGCCCCCCGAACATCGGAGAGACTGGCGAGCCAGCGGCAACGGTGAATCCGGATGATCCAGACAACTACGAGGCCCAAGAAAAACACAAGAGGCCCCCACAGTCATCCCACGCGGACCCAGAGGCCCTGAAGATAACAGCAAACACCCAACGCAAGAACCCTCAGTGCACAAAGCACCCCTCTGGCCCCGAGGCCCCCCAACTCCCACCCCACGAACTATCTCCCCCTCCCCGCCCCCCCCCCTGATTCAATGTGCCCGCACGCCAAGATACCAGAGACTCCTGCTATGGACACTGCAACCCAGGATTCGTTCCCGGAGCCACCCTTTCCCCCCCCCCCCCTCTTCCACAGGGGGCAGGTTGTATAAACAGAAACTTCCCCCCCCCTCTCTCTCTCCCCCTATGATGTACCCCGATATTCCCCAAAGGTATATAAGATATCCTACCTCTCTGGTTTTCCGCGACCCCCCGAGTTACCCCCCCCCTCTCCCCTCTTACAGCCAAAACGAGGATATATGTGTACAAGATCTAGACCCAATTGAACACCCCTACTGAAACTCCCCCCCCCAGAATTATAAGGCTCCCAACTGAACCCGCAACTGTATGGTCCCCCCCCCTGAACCCCCTTGTCTCCCCTTGCCCCCCCTTCACCCCTCTCCGCCCCGTATACTTCCCCCCACCCCCCCCCCCTGAACAGAACCGGAGTAGCACCAGACACAACAGCTCACATCACAGCAATTGACACATCATATAAGCCTCAAGATTCAACCATACACCTCCAAACAACATCCCAGCACGAAACTAACCCCACCTCAGTGATAATTCCCAAATGCTAGAAAAGGTTATACACAATATGCCCCCCCTCCCACCTCCCCTTCCGCTCTCCCCCCCCCCCCACCCCCCTCACTAATCAGACAAAATATTATGTTAGATAACCCCCCAAGTGTCCCTCCCGCCCCCCCCCCCGCCACGGACATCTCTCAGCCCTCCCCCCCCCACCTACCCCCCTCCCCCCAAGAGAAGACCTGTACTATGCTTAACCATCTGTACTATGTTTATCCAGTCTGTATAGTTATATGCCAATGTATGACCAACTACTGACTGACTAGATGAAAAAGACATAATCCAAGGGACTCCTAGGCCTAGGACTAGGAATGAGATTCCCCCCGAGAGCAATATTTAAATAAAATGTCAAGGTCACGAATAATGTATGCTCCCTAAACCTGCCCCCCTCCCTACCCCCCCCCCCCCCTAGAGGAGAAATGTCTTATGTCAAATCAACCGGTAATGCTACATATCAATGTATAAATGCATAGCCAAACAGCAATGTATAAGAGTGACCTCGGCCTGGGAATGGAACTCCCCCCGAGAGTAATGTTTAAACCAGCTGCCAACTATGTGTATCCTATATGCTCCCACCTCCCCGCCCCCCCTCCCATCCCCCCCTCCTCCCTCCTCCCCCTCTCACCACACCTCCCCTCCCTACCCCCCTCCTCTCTCCCCCCCCTCTTTCTCCCCTCCCCCCCCCTCAAAACCGAAATATTGCATGTATATCCACCTTTGCTTACTGCATATCAATGTACAATCACAAGGTTAATGTGGGAATCAACCTGAGGACATACCCCCACTAAAGAGTAACGCTGCCCTACCAGTGCAAACTATAAACACCAGACCCCCCCCTTCCCCCCCCTCTCCTCCTCCCCCCCCCTCCCTCCCCCCCTCCCCCCCTCCCTCCCCCCCTCCCCCCCCCTCCCCTCCCCCTTCCCCCCCTCCCCCCTCCCTCCTCCTCCCACCCCTCCCCTCCTCCCCCTCCCCCCCCTCTCCCTCCTCCCCCTCTCCCTCCTCCCCCCCTCCTCCCCCCCCCTCATCCCCCCCCTCCCCCTCCCCCCCCTCCCCCTCCTCTTCCCCCCCTCCCCCCCCCCCCCCGGGGAAACAAGAACGTAACACATAAAGAAAACAATGTTCGCAAAGGATGTAAAAGATCAGTTATAGTACTAACCGTAGGAGAGTAAGGCCTCCGTAAACCAGAGTTCTCCCTCCTTACTTAGGACCCTTCCCCCCCCCCCCCTACTAGCAATATGATGGGGGCGCCGGACCCTTCTTACTGGCTACGGTCCGTGAGTGACGCCCCGAAAGTTCTCCTAGGGGTCTTTTTGCACCCCAGCCCCTTGACACTAGAATGTCAAGAGGAACCTTTTTCGGGCTCCAGGACAGCCCACTCTCTTTCTTGTCCTCTTGTGTCTTCCCCCCCTCCCTCTCTCCCCCCCCACCCCATCCTCCCCCCGTCGGCCCTCCCCCAGCACCCCCCGCGGGAAAACCAGAAACTTCCCCCCGCACATGCACCCCGACGCTCAAATCAACCCTGACATGGGAATAACTCAGGGACAGGGGCTTATCCCCGAGACCCCCCCCCACTAATGGCGTCGATCAAAATTATTTCCTTGAATGTCAAAGGCCTTAACTCGGTCCGCAAACGCAAATTAGCCCTCCAAGAATTTAAAAAAACTAAAGGTGATATAATTTGCATTCAAGAAACCCATTATAACAACACAGACCCACCAAACACATTTAACCACACGTACCCCCAAGCGTTTTTTGCTTCCTCCCCCAGCAAGAAAAGAGGGGTGGCCATCCTGATTAAAAACAATATACCATTTGCCCCGACGCTGATAACCAAAGATCCCGAGGGACGATATATATTACTCCAAGGCACGCTCTCAGGCTCCCCCATAGCTATCCTTAATATTTATGCCCCAAACGCCAACCAAACTCAATTCCTACAGAACCTCCTTAGCACTCTCGACCAATCGACGCTCTCCTCCCTTCTCCTTGTCGGAGACGTAAATATGGTACTTAGTCCAGACCATGACAGATCAGGCCAAACTACTGCCCCATACTCCATCCAACTACAGACAAAAGCCCAAAAATTCCAAGATATCCTCAGAGAGTACTCTCTGACAGACATTTGGCGGGCCCAGCACGCGGGTCAGCGGGACTACTCCTTCTACTCAACCCCCCATCAGTCTTACTCGAGGATCGACTATTTTCTAGGCACCAATAATGTTTTCCAGGCATCCTCCCACTCCGAAATAGGCCCAATAACGTGGTCCGACCATGCCCCTATCGCACTCACCCTCTCTCTGCCTTTCGTCAAGTCATTAACATATAATTGGAAACTTAACGACTCGCTCCTCAACGACCCACAAGTAGTCAAAACAATTAAGCAAAAACTGCTCACCTTTTTCCAAATAAACAAAGGCTCAGTACCTTCAGCAGCAACTCTATGGGAGGCCCACAAAGCCACCATCAGAGGGGAACTCATATCAATAGCCTCCTACAAGAAAAAACTTAAACAGAAAGCCCAGAATGAACTTACTGATAAAACTCTTGCGTTAGAGCGCTCACACAAGCTATCCCTATCGAAAAAGGTGCTCAGAGCACTCGAGAAAGCGAGATCCGACCTAAAATTGCTTCAACTTGACGAGGTAGAGAGAGCCCTGAAATGGACCAACCAGCGGTTTTACGATAGGGGCAACAAAGCGGACAAACTTCTGGCCTCCAAATTAAGAGGCATGAAGGCAAAGACCCAGATCACAAAGATCAGGACTAAAAGCGGTCTAATCTCTTATAATGAGAAAGATATCGCAAGTGAGTTTGCAGAGTTCTACACGGATCTCTACAACCTTCCCCCCACTGGCCACCCAAAGGATAACGCCAAGAATACCTCCGACTACCTAACCAAATGCAACCTCCCATCCCTCACACAAGAAGAACTCGAGTTCTTAAATAAGAAAATAACTCAAGAGGAACTAAAAAAAGCAATATCCTCACCAATATCCTCACTTAAAATAGCTAAAACACCTGGACCGGATGGATTTACCAAAGGTTATTATAAAAAATTTGTAGGCCCCCTGTCCCCTCATCTCCTAGAAATGTACAACTCCTTCATGCAGGATCAACAGATCCCAGACACTATGTCAGCAGCCAATCTGGCTATTATACATAAAGAGGGCAGAGACCCACTTCAATGCGGCAGCTACCGCCCAATATCCCTGCTAAACTCCGACCTCAAGCTTTTCAGCAAAATTCTCGCAAACAGGCTGAATCCTATTCTCCCAAGACTAATTCATATAGACCAGGTGGGATTTGTGTCAGGAAGACAGGCCTCTGACAACACCCGCAAAATTATTGATATAATAGACCACGTGCACCTCAAACAATCCCAGGCCCTGATACTAAGCCTCGACGCGGAGAAGGCCTTTGACCGCATCAGATGGTCCTACCTCGACCAAACGATGAGCCAATTCGGCTTCTCCGGACCATTTCTTGCTGGCGTCCGGGCCCTCTATACTAACCCAACAGCCCTACTAAAACTCCCAGGAGGCCGCTCCAACCCAATAAAAATACAAAACAGCACTAGACAAGGCTGCCCCCTCTCCCCTTTACTTTTCGCCCTATCCATAGAGCCCCTGGCCGCCCGAATTAGAACTGAACCCACTATTAAAGGTATCCCAATCGGAAACAGGGAATACAAAATATCCCTGTTCGCCGATGACATAATCCTCACCATGTTAGACCCCCTCACCTCCCTCCCTAACCTAGAAAAACTCCTCAACGAATTTGGCCAACTGTCAGACTATAAAGTCAATACTGACAAGTCGGAGGCGCTCAGCATCTCCCTACCGAACCCCGTTTGGTCAGCCCTACAAAAGAAATTTAAATACAAATGGAATAGTTCCCATATCAAGTACCTTGGAATTAAAATAGCGAGCTCATATAACTCATTATACCAAATTAACTACCCCCCCCTCTTCCGCCAAATCTTAAAAGATCTAGAGACCTGGCTAACCCACCAGATCTCCTGGTTCGGAAGAATAGTATCCACCAAAATGAATATCCTACCCCGTTTACTCTACTTCTTTCAGACCCTCCCCGTCCCTGTACCACTAGCAGAACTGAGGAATATCCAGGCCCATATCCTAAGGTTTATTTGGCAACAACGGAGAGCCAGGGTCCCACGGTCAGTACTCTTGGCCTCGAGGACGAGAGGGGGCCTGGGGGCACCGGACATACTCCGATACTACCAATCAGCCCAATTGAGTCAGGCGGTAGTATGGAACAGCCCCCCCACCTCCAATTGCTGGCTGGAGATAGAGACACACCACGCGTCCCCGAACACCCTCCCAACTCTATTGTGGTCCCCATCCCACAAAAACAAGAAATCGTTGAGACTTAGCCTCGGGGCTATGAGATGCACGTGGTCGACATGGTTAAAAACCAAAGGGAAATACGGCCTAGCTTCAACCCCCTCTCAATTGACCCCCTTATTCGGGAACCCGGACTTCCCACCCGGGTGTGCCCGAACCCAATTCAGCCAAATTCAAGGCTTAAACATCAGAGTGGTTGCGGATTTGCTGGAAAAAGACGAGGCCATGCCCCTCCTGGAACTAAGAGCTAAATTTTCGTCCCCCAATTTACCCATATTCCAATACCTACAGTTTCGACACTTCCTTAGAACCCAGTCCCCTACCCTAAGGTTCCCGCCGCGCTCCAGATTCGAGACCCTCTGCCTCAAAGGCGAATACCAAAAGGGCCTCATATCGGAGATATATAAAACGCTCGAGGCATCCCAGCCCCCCCCCAATCACCTGTATATGCAGAAATGGAACGAAGCTCTAAATACCAACTTGGACCTTGAGGACTGGGAGGATATCTGGGAGGCAGCCACCAAAACATCAATTTGTTCCGTCACAAAAGAAAACATCTATAAAATATTATTCCACTGGTACCTGACCCCGAGTAGACTGAGCCAAATCTACCCAGGCACTTCAGACGAATGCTGGAGAGGTTGTGGTCAAAGGGGGGACATGCCCCATATTTGGTGGACATGCCCGGAGATCCAAAGATTCTGGTCCCGGATCCAGGGCCTCCTGACCGAGACCCTGGATATAGAAATACCCCAGGACCCGCTGACCTACGTGCTGGGAAAACCAATCGACAACCTCCCTGCCCCTGCTGCCAGACTCACAGCGGCAATATTGACGGCTGCGAGATGCTGTGTTGCGGCGGCGTGGAAGAAAATTAAAGCCCCCTCCAGAAGGACAGTGATCTCTAGGATAGACGGAATTATGACTATGGAAAAACTGACGGCAATGCTGAAACAAAAAACCCCACAATTTTATTCAGTCTGGGAACCTTGGCCAGGACTACCAACCCCCACATAAACCTTACAGCAACACCCCCCCCCCCCCCCCCGACCGACGAACCTCAAAATCCTTCCCCCCCCCCCATACCCCCCCCCCGTCCTCCCCCTCTCTCTTCCCAAAGTCGTTCCCAACTATCCACCCTTCCTTCGTCTCCCCCCCTTCTTTTCATCACTGAAAAAAGGAAAAGGGATTATTGTGTGTCGCTTACCTCTCCCATGTAATGTACATGTACTGCGCCGTATATACAAGTTGGCTTGTTAGCCAGTTTCTGTAACATGTACCTACCCGCTGTATGACACCAATAAAGGAAAAATATTTAAAAAAAAAAAAAAAAAAAATCTGCAGATGTAGCCTGCCTTCGCTGTGACAATGGGAAAGTATCCTAATTGGTACAGAATTTAATAAATTCAGTGCCACAATTTTGCTAATGCTTTCATAGATGGAGCATGGGATAATATTTCCAGAAGAGAAGTCACATCTACAATTACGGAAACAGGGAAAATAAAATTGAATATTTCTGAGTGTTAGATTATGACAGGTGGTGATATAACAACAGCCATACTCTATATAGTGTGCGATCTTAATTGTTTTTGAAAAATAACCCATAGGAAGCTTAATTGTTGTGGAAAAATAACCCATAGGAAGCTTGATTGTTGATATCACTGTTACATAGAATAACTGTCTTTTTAAATGTGTTGATAATATCT
This sequence comes from Ascaphus truei, assembly GCF_040206685.1. Taxonomy (NCBI): domain Eukaryota; kingdom Metazoa; phylum Chordata; class Amphibia; order Anura; family Ascaphidae; genus Ascaphus; species Ascaphus truei. The sequence continues at coordinate 355,917,259 of NC_134483.1, read as the reverse complement.
GTGGTAGAATTTCACTATTCATAATTATTACAAACTTCTCTAGAAAAACAAATCATATTTTTTTTACTTTACCGTATATATAGAGTACTGTAGGCATCATTAAATTGATTTTCTGTGTGAATTAATTAAATTTATACAATAAATTACTTCCTATATTTTCTAAGCCTTGGCAATGTTTAAAAATGATATGGAATTTACCTTAAAGGCACAATTTCATCATTATCATTGGTATCCTTTTTGTATTTTTGGGGACAATACAGTGCATTCAAACATATTGGAAGGTACTCTATTCAATGACCAGTTATTAAAGAAATGCTATTTTTAAGGGTTATCTTATAAGAAGTGATACTCCAATTATAATGCTCCTCTTATAGAACAGTTTTTGTACATAGAATTAGCTTCTTGAATGGTATGGTACAGATGCAGCGGCCGTTATTCGAACACTTCAGGCGTTGTATACCTCGGAATACCCATATCATGGCGCGGAATTTCTTCCAATCATACCGCCCCTTCTCGTCTTAAGACACGAGTGCAGAAAATGGCATTTTAGTGTTAAACACTGAAATTGACACAGTAGCACAGTACTGTACACATTACAATTTATTCATTTCATTGTACACAAAGAAACAGAAGCCATGAAATTTAAACAAAGCAACCACGATAAACACGTGTGCCTCGGGCGATTGGGCGCGTTAATGCTGCGTGGAGTACAGCAGCGCGCATGAAAATGGCTCTGTGATTTGTTCGAATAATGGCCGCTGCATCTGTATATCATTTGAACTACCATTCGTTTACCCATCACTGTACTTGCTGGTTAATTTAAGCTATTTTGTATTTAAATTGACCTGTTTAGTACAGTACACATCTGGATTATATTGGATACGTTTTCAAATTAGCCCTCAAACATGTTTCCTCAAAACACTTATTCTACGACTATTGACAGTAAAGACCTTGAAGAGGTGAGATGTCTGGTCATCATTTTCACTCTTTCATTTACTGCAACTGTTTTAACTGTCCTTTTTTTGGCTTTTGTTCTTTACTGATTTCTTTTTTCTTGCACAACTCCCTGAAGATCTCTGAACCACTTCATGTTGCTATTGTATTCTTTCCAGCTTTATAATATTCTGCTGTGAACCCATCTGTGCTAGTTACATTTTGCCTTTAAATCTGCATTCTCTTACTTTGTATCCTCCTGTTTGCTGTCTTTCTTGATTTATTTCCTTTCCTGAACACTAATGACAATATTGTCCATTTTTTTTAAAATAAATAATAATTTACCCACTTTGTTATTGAAGGGTATGCTGAACATTTCAGCCTCTCACAGTACAAATAGAATAATTTTCAAAATTGTCCATTACAGCAATACTATCTTTGCTAAAATATGTTCATTTATCCTGCTCGCGTAATAAAAGTTCTTAACAGTCTTAACAATCTACAAAAACTATTACAATGGAGTCAGGTTGTTATTATTTCTTAGATGTTCTTTATAATATTGTTGTACTATATTTTTCTTCAAAGCAAATTTGACATAATTCACAAATAGGTGTCACATTTTTTCTGAACTGAAACAACTTCAAATCAAAATCCTATATTGTTGTCTTCTTGTCTTACAAATGTTTATGGAAGGTGAATTACATTAATTTCTTATTTTTTTGCCTATGAAATAAACATTGTGCAAACCCGCCACAATTGTCTCTGGCACACAAAGCATTTTCCATTCCTAGGACACAGTGGGCTATTATAGTAATTATAGTTTAGTAAGACTGTTGGAATCTCATGTAGGCTGTCAGTCATTAAAGATTCTCTCTGTTTTCAATTGCAGATTTTATGTGTGTTCCATGTTTTACACATTAGACACAAGTTTCCTAGCGAAATTATCTTAACAAGAGAGATTAGACATCATATCTGACACAGTATGTAACAATGAAGATGCTAAAGGATTAAACTTATTATTATTGTTTATTTGTAAATGCCAACAGATTCCACAGCATGGTACAGTGGGGGTACAGAGTGGCACCAATTTCATAAACAGAAGGACATACACATAAGGAAAGACAAGTGCAAACAGATACTAAAGTAATGTGGGCCCGGCTTCTGAGAGTTTACAATCTAGAGGGTTCAAGGGGCAATGTTGAATCTAAAGGTCCAGGTGGAGTATTCGTCCAGATACACATCTGATCTTATTAAGGTACAGTATGTTGGTAAGGATGTTAGCGCATGTTAACGTGGAGTTTGGTCTGGCCACACAGCTCTCTCTCGCTCTGTTTCAGGAATCCATATAGACATTCATTCTCAAAAATGCCAGCGCATGTGACATCATTTAAAATGTGCTTCACCGTCACATTCAACTAGCAATTTGTTTTTTCACCATGCTGTATATGTGACATAATTTCAATCCAGGGTTTACAATTGGTTATGCTGCTGTGCAATGAGGTACAGTAGCCTATTTTCACTATACTGTATATAGGGTCAAATTACAGATTTAGTAAAAATTATAAATACTTATGGGTTTCTTTGTATGCTATGTTTGTAAAGGTAGGAATAATGATGAAACACATGCTTCTCCTGATCATGTTGTTTTTACTAGACAAACTGTGGGCAAATATCGGGGCTGGACTATAACCGCTGAGATCCTATTTATCAATTGGGACACCGGACTGTTACTCTCCCTTCACCCCTGGGAGTTAATGCCGACTGCACTGAGCATTTGCTGTTGCAGAGGTGGAATTTGGGATTGAGTACCGGTGGAGGTCTGACGCGGCCTCCGCATTGTGACCATGGGTGGTCTAAAAGTGATGTTCCTGCTTGTAGCATGTGAGTTTAACTGCACATGTTTACCTTTTTTAAACTTTTAGTAAAAACAATATCAGCGCTACACCCATTTTATTGTACTCTCTATAAACCACTGGACAGAATATGTGATGTATCCATAAGTGTGCAGTCACTATGGATTTCCCTGTAACATCAATGGATACAATTGTCACGGATGCTCATTACAACCTGGACTAGACCGTGGGGCTGAGGTGGGGATGTGTATAACCGCCACCATACAACCACGGAGCCAGGTACAGATAGCAGAGTCAAGGAGGTATAGCCGGGTCAGGGTAGGATAGTGTAGGTAGGTCATGGTACTTGCTGTGGTCCGGGGTCAGAGAGAGAGAAGAATAGTCGTAGTCCGTTAGCTGAGTTTGAGGAGAGGAGAGAGCGGGAATCCATATACTAGCCGATGTCTAGGAGTAGAGAAGAGGCAGGTCCAGGTACTGATGCAGCTGCCGTTATTCGAACACTTCACGCGTCATGTACATCGGAATCCCGATTTGAAACTGCGGGATGAATTCCAGCCTCCCCGCACTAAGATGCGAGTGCGACGAGTGCAGAAAAATGAATTTTAGTGTTCTGGCTTTTAAAAACATGAAATTGAGACAGTAGCACAGTAGCACAGTACTGTACACATTACAATTCATCCATTTTATTGCAAACGAAGAAACAGAATCCATGAAATTCAAACAAAACATCCCCGATAAGCGCTGGTGCCTGGGGCGATTAGCCGCGTTCATGCTGCATGGGGAACAGCAGAGAACGCAAAATCGGAGCCGTGATGAGTTTGAATAACGGCCGCTGCATCAGTATAGACAAGGGTCACAACAGTAAACAGGCAATGTCAGGATACAAGCAAGAACTCAGGCTGCAGTTAGCACGGTGCATAAACGATGTGTGGTAGGATGACCGTGGTTAGTGAGGAGACAACACAATTCTTCTGGAGAAATGATATGCTGGTGGATTTATTTGTCCAAAAATATAACAAAAACAATGGGTGCTCTGTCCCATTAAGTAAAATAAAACATAAACAAAAGCCTATCCCTGTTATGGAAGCTAACTAAACTAGGTTAAGGCTATCTACCCGGCTGGTAAGCTAAGCTAGACCAGACCAACAATATTTGGTAATACCACTTGGCTCCTTACCTGGGAGCTTTATTTCATTGGGACAGCATACTGTAAGTCTGTAGAACCTGTGTCTGTCTGTCATATCTCCTCTGTCCTCTCTCAGTGTCTGAGAGAGACTGCTGCCTCCGAGGCATTTCCTCTTCCTCTTTTTAAAGGCAGTTGATCTTACTAATTAGGATCACCTGTGGACTGCTTAATCAGCTGGGTTAACTCCTCATATACTGGAAAGCAGGCATACTGCCACCTCCTACTAATGTATACAAAGTCTATGACTCTGTCACAGATAGTTTATGCTCAGCAACAAGCAGAGGGCTGAATGGGTATAAGTAGTGAGAAGAGCCAATGGAAGAGAAGCACAGGGGAGTGGTTAGATGTAGGAGGAGAGCTGAAAGGAGGACGTTACCTGCGGTTCAGGGGTAGTCCAGCTGAGGGTAATCCATGAATTGCAGGCAGAGCGGCGTGCGCGTGTTTGAACAGACTGCTTGTTGCGGTGAGATGCGCTCGCCACCGGGAGTCCCTGCGCATCCCCTGCTGGTTGGCGTGACGTGCCGGGGAGACGTGGAGCAGGCACGGCCCAGGTGGTCCGGTTATGCTGCCTGTTACGGCTGTGCACGTCTTCGGATTGCTGGCATGACGCGCCAAAGGGGCGTTGCCCATGCACGAACCTGACAGCAATACATTTATTTCCCACTCTGAAGTGGGATGTCGTTTTTTCAAGATCCTGCAGCTAATTTCTCTGTTTGAATTTAATAAATACTTGTTTCAACCATTCAAACTGTGAGTTCATCTATTACCATTCTTCTAGATAGTACATACCGTACTTCACAGATTTGACTAATAGATTGCACTATTTGTATTTCTTTTCTACGTCACACGTGGTTCCTGGGAGTTGTGTTCAAATTCTTGTATACATAAATGTCAATAATAGTATCTACAGATATAGCCAGGCTACCTGTTCACACTGCCGGGGGAAGCCGCAGAATATATACAACGGCATCACCCGGCAGCGGAAAATATCTTCAAGGGGACCCCTTTCAGAAGAACAGAGCCTCCGAAAGTGCCCCCATCTTTAACTGTCCCCAGAGCTGCAGCATTTTGCTTTTCACATTGCTCTTGGGTCACGCAGCCTGACCTGGGTATGCCCAAGAATACAACCCGTGAAATGTTCGAATAACGGCCGCTACATCTGTATGTACATGTTTTTTTAATTGTATTTTTGTATTTTCATGTTTTTTATTGCCCATTAACTGCTAATGTATTAATCTGTGCCCGTTTAGGGTACAGATCAATACAGTGATAGCCAATGCACTTTTTTTTTCTATTGATTGTTTTATTTTACTTTCTGTTTATTATTTGGCTTATATTCTTTGTAATTTGTATGGCTTGTTTTAATGTAATTTTCCAATGGTTTAGCATTTTTATTTAATTATGTATTTTGTTGGCTACTGGTTTTAATTGATGTGTTCGCTTGTGGCTTAATTAATTAATTGATTTGTTAGTTAGTGCTTTAAATGATTTAATTGATTGGCTGTCAAGTGCTTGTATTTATTTAATTGGTTGGCTAATGGTTTCATTTCTTGAATTGTGTGCTTGTGTATATGTTTTATTATTGTGCATTTTTGGCCTGAAGGCTTTTTTATTAGGGTGACCATTGAGTCTTATCATGCCCATATTATATGGGTATGATATACCATTATGGCAATCAATGGGTACAGGGTGGGTATAGTGGGCCTGGGGTGGGTAGTTAGGTCTCCTGGGTGGGTAGCTGGGCAGGGTGGGTTAACCCCTTAATAACTATAGCGGTTATTAACTGCTAAAGTGATGAAGGGGATAGGGGCCATAAGATTGTATTATTTATTGTATTCATTCTGGCAACGGAGGTCATGGCCTTGCAGTATGCTGATGACAGGATTGGTACCACTGGCCGGCGGGACCCACAGGGACCACCTGAGGACCCCCAGACACCCACGGGGAAAACCCTAGGAACCCGAAACACTCATGGGGACTGCCTGAGGACCCCTGTGGAACACCCACATAGACCACCCAAGGCCCCCTGCGTGGAACACCCACAGGGACCACCCAAGGCCCCTCAGGCACCCATTGGAAAAACCCAAGGCCCCCAGACACCTGTGGGGAACACTCAAGGTCCCCTGGACACCCGCAGGGACCACCTGAGGACACTCAGACACCTGGAGGGACCACCTGGGGACAACGTTGGGGCCCCCGGACACCTGTGGGGACAACCTGGAGGCTCACAAACACCTGTATGGTCCACCCGGGTCCCCCGCTGGCCTCTGGTATCAATCCTGTGTATCAAAAAATAAATTATGGTTTTATGTGGGGCACAGGGTTTGTGTATTGGTGGTTAGTACATATTGTAATGTTTATTGGGGACAGAGGGGATGAATGAAGAGCCAAGTACCCACTTCACTCACCCCTCTGCCCCCAATAAAGTTGCTGTTGTTCCTTAAACCCTTCATTGTCTTTGTGGCTATCCGCTAAGGTAAGGAAGCGGCTTTAATGTAATTTTTATTATTGGTGTGCGGGAGCAGGGAATCTCCTGAGATGAACCACATTGATTTCAGCCTCAGGGACCCACTGCTTCCCAAGTTACAGGCCTAGATATGGGATGCCGGTATCTCCATCATTATTTAAATCCCATGGACACGTGACGCGGATGATTTAACAAGGGCCTGTAACTTGTGAAGAAAGGGGTACCCGAGGCTAAAATCAAAGCGCTTCAGCTCAGGATACCCCCACCTCCTGCACACTATTAAAAAATTACATTAAAGCAGAATCATTACCATAGCAGATAGCCACTACGGTAACGAATTTGATTAATTTTTTATTTGGGTTTAGTATTAGTGTATTGTAGCAGGGGTTTCCGGAGCAGAACCTTGTTGATTTGAGGTCCGGAGACACCCTACTTCCCGAGATACAGGCCCCGTTATGGGGAGCCGGTAACTCCTATGCATTTAAATGTCCCACGTCACGTGACCGTCAGAATAATATGTATAGGAGATACCGGCACCCCATAACAGGGCCTCTATCTCGGGAAGCAGGGGGTCCCCGGACCTGAAATCAATGCGGCTCACCTACACTAGTAATAAAATGTATATTAAAAAAACATTAATTTTGGGAGAGGCGGCTCTCTTTGAGCAGCTCTCTGCAGCAGAAAGGAATCGCCGGGTACGGCCTTTTCTGAGATGCGATCATGCTGCTGACTAGTTATCCGTTTTGGGAATTTTGCTATCACATGTAATCAACGCTTTCTGAATACCTTGATAGCAACACTCACAAAACGGCGATTTTAAATGGTCCGGCGATTTTTTTTATGAATGCTTAGTGCATAGGCCGCTTGGACACTTAGGAGGTTGAAGGAAGAGAGATTGCTGAAGTAGGGATTGAAGTGATAAGTGTAGTGTTCATATTGTGTATGGTGCACAAACGGCACAATCAAGAGCAAAAGGAACGTCTCATTGTACTAGTAGTATAGGATCTGATGATGTGACCATTGCTACACAATCTTTCATCCTCATCCTGCTAGTTTTACCATCATCACTATTACTGATTAGTCTACCAGTGACAAGTTAATTCATCATCAGTACATCATTATGATGACCTTCGCCACCAAAACCCTCTTAGTAACCTGATAAATTACCAGTAACTAAGCCATCTGTCTTTTTCTGTGCTAATGTTGGTGCCCTTCAGTGTTTAAACTTCTTTGCCATATGTCTTATAAGGGTAACAGTACCAAGACAAGTCTTTGCTTTCTGACACAAATAACAGATGGCTGCACCCACATCCTCACTTTCTGTACTAAAAAATCTTAACACTCTTGAATTTGAATTTAATGAAGAAACAAGGTGAGACTAGCTGCCCTAACCAGGGTTGGACTGATTAGAGAGGGATATATGTTATTGCTGCTTTTTGTCTAAGCAGTATTCTACTACTGTAGCTCTCCTGCTCCTCCTCCTTCTTGTGCTACCTCTGCGGCACTCGCCACTATCACCAGTAACATTTATTATTATCAGTATACTTTTCCTTGGAAACAGAATCACAGTGTGCTATACTGTGTGCTTCTGGGGCTGGTAATACTTTTTCTTACCTCTTCTCTTAGGCCTCGGCCAGGCAGGGAACTGGCGCTCATGCGCTGCGTCCTGCTTGGTCAAGCGATTTGTGGCTGGCTAGGCGCGTGCTCGCCTGGGGGTGTGGCCATGATATCACAGAGCTGGTTCGCCCTCATTGGGCGAACCGCTCACGTGACACGCTTGCGAGCAGCAAAATCAAATTTGCATGCGCTAAGCGCCGAGCGAGCGCAGGCGCTTGCTCACGCTGGCCACACACATTGCCGCAACGTGTTTCATCGTGGCCAGCGTGAGCGCGCCCGCCCGCTCAGTGCCACCCTGGCCAAAACCTAAGTGTCACTACCAGGGCCATGCACTTTTGAAGATGTTGTGGTATTGGCTGCAGTTGCCTAAAAGTGTGTGCTATTTTTTTTAAGCTGACAATTATGATGTTGGTGGTGAGCTTTGTGTGTTTTCTTTTTACTTTTAAATATTGTATATATGGGTGTGTCAATTCTGCTTTTTGGTGTGCAGCTTATAATAGGAGCGTTAGTGGTTCTAGTTGTGGTAGCCACTGCTGGCTGTTACTCAAAAATTGATTGACTTTCATCATCAATATAAATATGGGAAAACTTGTGAAAGTTTGGCTTCCGAACTGTTGCACAAAATGTTCTATTTCTTTGCATATCCCTGAATGTTTGTGCATCAAAATGCAATTTCACCTTTCAAGACTAGATTTTTGTTTAATGAACTTTAAAAAAGGTCTGTCCTGAACCAGATACATGGCTTTTTACCAGAGTCCAAAGTGTTTAATATATACCACATTTCTTGTTTGGGATGAACTTTAAAATGATTGTTGAAGGGAACTGTAGTGATGAAAAGCACAATTGCACTTTAAGATAAGAGAACAACATTTTTTTTAAATAAATTCATCTATGAGTAAAAACATAATTTGGTCAGCGATTGGAACCTCAAAAGTGCACCCATCACTAATTATCAACTTCTTCACTGCTGCTTTTTTGCTTGTCCTGATATGTGTGACTGGATTACTGTTTGATTTAAAGTGCTGGTTGTATTAAGTGTGGAGTTAGAACCTTAAGGGAAGGGACGTGCTGTGCTGTCTATACTAGTGTATACTAGAAGGGGTGGCTGAACTTGGGGAGTATACAGTGAGTTAATTCATTTTAAAAATGGTGTGGTAATTGAAAGCCTGTAACCAACTTTTTTCTCTCTGTACTGCTTGATTGAGCCTGCAGAGGGTGTGGTTAGTTGACTGCTAACCTAACACACCTGGCTGGTATGTGTGTACCTCTTTAAAACAGAGGCTTGTAACGAATCCTGAGCTTGCGTGTCCTGATCTGTGTCACTGGATTACTGTTCGATTTCAAGTTCTGGTTGTATTAAGTGTGGACATAGAACTAGATGTAGATATGGAAAAAAGCATAGCATCACCAAACAGAGTTAGTTTAGGAAATAATCAAGAGATGAGTTCCCATATGATTTAAAAAAAATAGAATTCATGGATTATAATATAAAATGGAGGCATGTATCCCAAGCACCTACACGTTTCACGCTATAGCGCTTTATCAAGGTACAAAAAAACATACATACTGCACCGACACACTTTATTCGAGCAAATACCCAGTATGTACCTGGCAGATACCTGGAATGCGCCGCTCCTCACCTCTGACAAGCCCCGTTGTGTTTGCCTTCCCAGCCTGGGTTCATGCCTGGCTGACGGGCGGCTGATCTGTTAAATGATAATGATTAGGATTTAATAGGCTGCAATGCTTCGCGTGTCTACCAGATGGCATAAATTCATGAATTGTAATGCAGTATATATATATATATATACTGTGCAATATTGCAGCCAGCGGGAATAAAATGCTTCAATCCCTGCCTGGAAAATACCTCAATGCACTCGGGCAGAAAACAGTCACAAACCTCAATACACCCGGGTATACCCAAATTCGTGGGACTAGCCGAGCTCGAATAAAGTGTGTCGCCAGTGTACAGTACAGGAGTGTATTTAAACAATCCACTCCCAGCCAGGGGAACCTCCTGATGACACAGGGGCATGTGATGTCAGCGCGCCCGAGCATATCGATTCAATGTTTAAACTTTATTATACCACAATACACTCCAGCAATACATAACACTACAAGTGATTCCTAAGGAATCTACCCAGAACAAATGAATACAAAAACATATTAAAAAATTGATATAAGCATTATATATATGTTTTGTATATACCTCCCTGTGTTTATTGAGCAAGGAAATGTCCCCATTCAATAACACCAGAGTTATAAAACTATATATACGAAAAAATTTCTAAAAGTCTGGACGCCATGGCTGGCCCAGACAGACATCCCAGGGGTGGTACAGACCTCAATCTTGCTCTGATAGTCAGAAAATGCGTTCTCCCATGATGCAGTAAACAGAACATTGAGCGATACGTAGCACAACCAGGCACATACACAGATAGATATACAAAAGTCGTGCCCCAAAGACCCGATGAGTGCACGGTGACAGCGAAGAAACAGAGCAGTTTCGCGGCCATCCAACCGTCCTATACCCCCCCCCCTCCTTTCCCTACCCCTGATTCTTTATTATTTTTGTTATAATTCGTTAAACTCTTGACGATGAATGTTTAACAGTTGTGATACTTATGAGATACTGAAAATGATTGTTGCAGTACTGTTCCTGCAATGTATTACAGCTGTTACCTACAAGAAAATTCAATAAAAACGATAAGTTAAAAAAAAAAAAACTATATATACACTTCTTCCACCCATTTATTTTGGTGGTGGTATATATTAAACCATTCGGATTTAATACTATTTTAACCATTAAACTTTAGCGTTGTGTGTTTTTGTGAGTATTTTTACTTTGATACACTTGTCAGTACTTTTGTTTTTTGATTTTTGGTTTTCTCTTGAGTGCTAGTTATATAGGGGTCTCCTCCGCCTGCCTTGGCAAGCGGCATACTTTGTCCAATTTCGTCTACCCCTGGCACCACCCTATATAGACTGTTGCAAGAGTTATTCCCTTCCCCCTCCCCCCCTCACTACAGTGTGTTTGCACACAGCACGTGCGCGCTCCAAGCTCGGCGGGAATCGCCATTTTGGATTTTCTGCAACCCGCGTTGCATTGAATGACGCTGCTGTCACCATTTTCACCTCCTCCATGCCCCGCAGAGCACATGTATCTCCGGCCACCATCTTTAATGAGCCCACTAAGCCCACAATAGCGCTACTCTCAGTGTCTACTGTGCAACACGTTCCTAAACACTGACTGATCTCTCTGATGCTCTCTGGTGCTCTAACCCACAAATATGACGTATGGCATACCCCAGGCTAAGCAGAACTCCTTCTTAGTATACCGCACTCGCTGACGGTTCCTTACAAGTACTCTGTGGGGTGTTTTCTAGGTGCTGGCTAGGGTACTAGGCATCTCCTAAGTACTGGGCGTCTCCTACTTTTGGCCACTCATAGTGCGGACCCTGGGCCATGGTCCCTGGACAAGTTAACAGGCTAACCCCCCCAGTTGTCTCACACTATATGCCTCAAGGGACTAGGACAGCTATAGCCATGCACCCACATTTACAACACCCTCTTAGGGCACCCAGGGCATACTGTGCGAGAGTCCATGCTCTCCTGACTACCCCTGATATGCAATTGCACCCTACTCTCTGTAGCACTTGCATGGAAGGTGTGCCTAACACTTCCAGTCCTGCTTCGCTGAAAACCTGTCCTGTTTCTCTCAGCAAGCGCCTCCAACTGTAGCCCATAGACCCCCACTCGGTCGCCGATCGGACGCCCTAAGGTGTACTAGGGTCTGGCTACGTGTCTTAGTGTGGTGCATACCTGCTGGCAACAGGAGGGCCTGAGTCTCCCACGATGGCATGGGGGATGTCAGGATCAGGTTTCTGGGGTGAATGCCTCCGTCTCATTTAATGGTGCAGCGCCTCCATCTCTGGTAAGCCCCAAGGATGAGGGGTGGAATCCTTCCAGAGAGTCCCCCGCTCGGGGACAAGAGATTCCAGTCTCACACAGTCTTTCTTAAAAGCAGCAGCAGCTCTTTATTGTCACAGCAGCAGAGTAGCAGCAACAACAGCAACAAGACTGTCAATCAGGTACAGGGGTCTTCTTCCACACAGGACTGCTCTCCCTCAGGATGGTATCTTTGTCCCTGCCACCACCCCAGGCCACGGGCACCCAGGGTGGGGCTAACTCTTCCCTCACCCCCTAAAAAGGGTGAGAGGCATTGGTCCACCTCCCTAACTAAAGTTGCATCAGCTCTACTCAGAGGCTGATGGCTCTCCTCCTCCAACTGCCAATTGATATATGGCTCTCTTTGTCCCCCTGGGCCAGCCAGGTGACAGGCTCAGCAGACTCTTAACTTCGCCTCTCTGGACTAACTAAAAGAAGGCAGTGCCCTGCTCTTTATGATTTCAGCATGCCCCTCCCCTGTGTCTCTTGCCTTAGCCACAGGGTCAGGTGACCTACTACCCACCACTCAGAGCAGTGCTTGAAGTGGGGGAAACCCATGATAACTTCTGGCAGCCTGCCCTTACCAGGGCTTACACCAGAAGGAGGAAAGACATATAGCCCAATTTCTTACCAGGGCTACATGTGTAATGCCCTATGACTGTTGTAGAAAGGGACACAAATCCCAATCTGAATTTCGACCAAAGAGCATCCGGTTTGTGAGTGTTAATATCCAATATAATTCACGTCTATCCAGGGCATTGATCCTGTCTCCACCTCTGAGGGAGATTGGTACATGCTCAATGCACATAAAAGAAAATGTATCAACACTACCAGAATTACAAGATCTAAGATGGTTCGAAACGGGGTGTGTAAGATCACCTTTAGAAATGAGGCGTAGATGTTCCATTATTCTGTTTCCCGAAGTCTATTTGATTCTAAAAAATCCAATACGAAATTACTGAAAGGTGTAGACATACAGTATGAAAAAATCTCATGAATTTGTATCGACTGAGACTGGGCAATGTTATGGCTTTATTAATTGCACTTTGAAGTTCGTAGTCTATCCTAGGGGTGCACAAACTTCTTGAGCTGCACCTCCCTGCCCTGCAGCCACAGCGTTCGCACCCCCCTCTCCAAGGACTTGGTGTCAAATGACGCCGCTGCTCATGTGACGTCACATTACGTGACCCCGCCGCATCATTTGACGTACGTTGCCATTGTGATGTGTCGCCGAAGACCCGGCAGAGAGCAGGTAAGGCAGGTAAGGGAGTTACAGAGGCCTCACGCTTCCCCCATGCATTTAATTAAAATGCCGTGGGGATGAGCATAGGGTCTATGTAACTGCCACGCCCCCCCCCCCTTAGAAATTCTCATGCTCCCTGTGGGGGGCACGCCCCCAGTTTGTGCACTGCTGATCTATATACTGGCCTGTTTTTTATATCCTAAGGGAATGCATCTCTCGATTTTTTCCAAAACAAACACTGTTTGGTAGTGCTCTGCTTTTTTCCATATCTACAGTACATCCAGTATCCCAGGAACGAAGGGAAAAAAGTTTTGACGCTGCACTTTTAGGAGTCCTTCTGTGAACATTATACAGCACAACTGAATTTCCAAGATTACTTCAGAAAGGTATGATCTACAGTACTATTTGACACACTGACCTTTCTGAATACTAGGATGTGTTAACTCTACTACATTGGACTGTTGGTTTTCCCAGATAAGAGTTATTTGCTTGCATACCTGGTCACGTACTTCAAATGAAGGATTCTTCAAGGGTAATTCATGTTAGAATTATTAGGTCTCAACAATAATTTGTCTGTGACTGATTTTGAACACCGCACATTTTTTGGATTATGGATCCAAAGATCCAGAAGGAGTGCTGTTGTATTAAGTGTGCAGTTAGAAACCAAATGAGTGAACCAAACAAGAAAGGTGAGAAACAAGATATTGTATATTGACGTACATTTCATTTTCAGTACTTATAACTCCATACAGTAGTTGCAACAATGAGCCAAGAATGTCACTCACTGCACATCTTGCCACATGTATGGGCACTTGGAGCAGCTGTTTCAGGGAGCACATCACTGTGAGAAGTGTGAGCAAGTGGTCTATTTAGAGTGTAAGATTGCTGATTTGAAGGGGAAACTTGCAATATTGAGGGACAGCGACAATCGTGAAAGGAAGTTAGTGCTCACTGAGGGGGCCATGGCAGGGACTAGTGATGCAGATCATAGAGCTGTGAGTTAAGAGCAGGTAGGTAACTGAGTAACAGTTTAAAAAGGATGCAGGGGGAAGAGGCAGGCCAGTCCTGGGCTGACCCATCCCAGTAGATTTGCCATATTAAGTGAAGATCTTGGGAGTGTCAGGGCAGGAATGGCAAGGCTGGGGTTGACTGATTCCTCTAGCAGCCAGGGGAAGAGTTCCTCCAGCACAGACGGGACTCGGGATACTCAGAGACAAAGAAAGATTGTGATGGTAGGGGACTCCAATATTAGTAAGGTAGATAGGACATCTTTTGCCATGACCGCATGAACCTAACAGTTTGTTGTCTCTTGGGGGCTCGAATTCAGCACATTGCACAATCGGGTAGATAGATTTTTGGGAGGGGCTGGGACTGAACCATCAGTCTTGGTACACGTTGGCACCAATGACAAAGCTAGAGAAACATGGAGGGTTCTAAAAAAAGATTTCAGGGATTTAAGCCGCAAGCTTAAGGCAAGGACATCCTACTGTAGGTAGTATTTTCTGAAATATGACCCATGCCATGTGCTACCCCAGGGAGACAGTCAGAGACCAGGGAGGTTAATGCATGGCTAAGAAACTGGTTTTGGATGGAGGGTTTGGGTTTTTTAGATTTCCGGGACTCCATTTTTGAGAGGTGCAATCTTTATGGTAAGGATGGATTGCACCTCAATGAAGAGGGATCTTCTGTGCTAAGGGGGGGGTGTTAAAAAGGTTGGAGGAAGTTTTAAACTAGGATGGAGGAGGGAGGGACAATAAACAGATAACAAACTAAATAGAATAGATAGGGATTATGAAATAGCAAGGGGTCATGGAGGTAGAATGGGAGCTAGTGGGAGTTTCGCAAGCAGAGAGAAACAGATATTAGATACAGAAAATAGTAGTAAACTTCTAAAGGCTAAACCCAATTGGCGTAGAAAGGCAGGAGCAAATAAGATAATAGTACAATTAATAAACACACAATTTCAGCAAGCTCTAACCTCAGAACCCACCACATCATACAGTATATATATATTTGTATCAAAAGGATTTTATTTATTTATTTATAAAATATTTTACCAGGAAGTAATATATTGAGAGTTACCTCGCGTTTTCAAGTATGTCCTGGGCACAGAGTTAAGACAAATAATACATGGTTACAAATACAGTTACAGATTGCTCCTGAGTGTGGCCAAGTGTATACAACAAAAGACAAAAATAACCAATGCTACTGCAATGTGATAAAATACATACAAAATACTTACCCAATGCTACATACAATGTGACAAAATACATAAGTATTCTTATGAGTAAGGTTCATTTAGTTAAACCCTTTGGCCAAAGCATTATAAGCCTGCAGCCTTCTTTAGAATTTTTCTAGTATTATCTGTATCTACTGTATATGCTCAGCTCTCTCCCTCTCCATCTCCCTCTCCCCCCCCCTCTCTCTCTCTCACCCTCTCTTTCTCTCTCTCACCCTCTATCTCTCTATCTCACCCTCTATCTCTCTCTGTCGCTCTCTCTCTCTCTCTC
Organism: Ascaphus truei; assembly: GCF_040206685.1. Taxonomy (NCBI): domain Eukaryota; kingdom Metazoa; phylum Chordata; class Amphibia; order Anura; family Ascaphidae; genus Ascaphus; species Ascaphus truei. The sequence continues at coordinate 355,901,502 of NC_134483.1, read as the reverse complement.
TCTCTCACTCTCTCTCTGTCACTCTCTCTCTCTGTCACCCTCTCTTTCTGTCACCCTCTCTCTCTGTCACCCTCTCTCTCTGTCACCCTCTCTCTTTGTCACCCTCTCTCTCTGTCACCCTCTCTCTCTCTCTTTCTCTCTCTCTCCACCCTCTCCTCTCTCTCTCTCTCCACCCTCTCCTCTCCTCAAGTTTCAAAAATGCATCCAAAATAGGTCAAAAAGCGTTAAAAATTCTTCTGCAGTTTCCTACTACATACATTTGTGTGGTATCCTTTTCAACGATGACAAACTTAAATACACTGAAACGTGGAAGCTTAAAAATGCTTGAGGATGAAATTTGAGTGTCTTTATCTAATATTCCACCAAATATTCAAAAGCTGTGTTCATCCTATCAACCTCATACATTTCATTAAAATGGTAAATAGTTATTGGTGTTATTCAATTTTTTTTAATTCTTGCACATATTTACATATTGTTTCTCATAAATGACAATAATCTTGAAAATGTATGTTATTATCTTTTAAATCATATATTTTTAAAAATATAAATGAAAGGTTTTCATGAGATATGTTGTGTCCCCATACATTTCGTTATTACAATTTATGTATGTGTCCGTATCTCTTATTAGGGGGTAGTTTAACCTCTGATTTGCTAGTATAACTGAATTAATGTGTCGCGAAATGATGGATGTCTAAAAAGTGTGTCACCAATGTGAAAAGTTTGGAAAGCTCTGGGATAAAGTATCTTCTGTCTAAATTTAGCATAGGTTGAACTTGATGGACATATGTCTTTTTTCATCCTCATCTGCTATGTAACTATGTAACTATGATGCCATATCCTGCCAGTTGTCCACAGACGACATAGACTTTACAGATAAGGTTCCCATCTTTCCTCCATCTAAGATCGTGTCCACCATTACCATGCTCCAACAAATCCAGAAATCCCAGATGAGGGTGCCCACCTCTTCTACTTCCCCCTCCTCCCCCTCCTCCTGCTCTCCGACATCCCCCAGCCACAGCCCCACCACTCCAAGTTTGTAATGAGTGCTCACCACTAACAGGTGGGGATTCGTAAACACCGACCAAAAGGTTCGTAGTCAGTCGTGTAGCCGGCGGAGGGTAGGAGAAGTCGGGCAGTAGGAATACTCGCCATGGTCGAGGGAAAGAGACTGGATGGTAGTAGGTGTCATGTAGCTGGGGTCGAGGATAGCAGAAGGTAGAGTAGTAGATGTCCAAGCCAAGATCAAGGGTAGGAGACTGTAGAATAGTCAGAATAGTTGGTAAATATCCATGTCCAAGGTCCAGGTAAAACTGCAAGGTAAGACTGGCACAGCAAGGCAAGGCAAGGCAAGACAAGGAACAACAGAGTGCTTGCGACCAGCACAACATCACAAGAAACAAACTGTTATGCTCAGCCAATTTGCAGAGGCAAAGGCTGAGCTTATAAAGGATGAACAGCCAATAGAAAAATGGCTGCATGACAGAAGTAGACAGTGCAAACAGAGCCCTGATTCGTTGCTCTTCCGTGTGCACACAGCAGGTGCTGATGAGGTATAGGTGCAGCAAGGGAAACAAAAGAAAACAGCGCACAACGCCAAATAGTGAAGCAAATTCAACAATATATTATAGAATTAAAAAGGGGGTAATATATCTGCGTACATAAAAAAGGTTGGTAAAAGGCATGTAGTGTGTATCACACTGTTTACCACTCGGCTGTTAGCTGTAGATTCAGGTGCTTGCTTCCCTCTGCTGCTGCAGCTCAGTTGATTCTGGGGCAGGACGTCAGTCTTTTCACTCCCAAGGGGATTTCCCTTCATGCAGCCAGGTTCAGCAGCTGGTACTGGGGCTCGGTGAAATCGCTCCTGCTTCCTAGCCGATATGAAGCTGCTCCTGTACCTTGGCAGGTGTATCCTCTGCAGAGAGGTTAAAACGCAGCTTGCTGCTGTCTTCACAGCAGTGGTGGATTCAATAGGGAAGTTTGAACAGTCTTACAGAGTCTCTCACAAGTGTCCAAAACAGCACACAGGATGAAATAAAAACAGGACAGGCCAACACATAGACAAAGGCCAATGTAAGCAGATATAAGGCAATAGAATGTTACATCCAACTAGTTTCGTAGAATTAACTACTTCTTCAGGTGCAGCAAGTCTAAATCAAACTCTGGAGTGAAGCCTGCGCCCATTGCTCACAGTGTCCCCCCCCCCTTTCAGGATTGACCTCCAGATGGTCAAGGGATGGTTTCGAGGGTTGTCTCCAATGGAATGCCCGAACCAGTCGAAGGGCATGAAGTCGATCCCTGGAGATCCAGCATCGTTCCTCGGGGCTAAAGACCTTCCAATTACTAGATACTGGATTGTGCCTTCAATGAGGAAGAGATTAAGAATATTCTATTCAAATCCACCCAAGAGGAGGCATTTGGTCCGGATAGGCCAGTGGATTACATTAACGATCTTGAAAGATTGAAAAAGAAAGAGATAGAATATTTTTCGCATGGCAGCACCTTAAGCGAATATTATAAACAGATACTAATCCCTAGAGGTTTCAGGATTCGCAATAGACCTACCATTGGAATAGACAACCCAGAATGTTGCGAGAATTGGTGCAAGATTTTAAATAAAGCCTCCTTGGATCTGATTGTCCTAGTAATAGAAGAAGTGGGAAAACAACTTTCCACAACTAGGCATGAGATCTTAAAAGTAGAGTTGATTATTGAACACACCCACCAAAATGATCTCACTGTTAAACTGCTAGATGAGCTGAAAACAAAACTACAGAAATTTAAGGAAGATCTCATTTATTTAAAAAAACAAAAATGTAAAAAAGTTGTGGGAGACTATAAGGACAATTCTGTATACCAATGGACTAAGGCGGAAAGGTGACCTAGATTCCAGACAAAAGGGAAAGGTCCCGACAATCTGTAAAAGAGGAGATAACACTAACGACTATGAAGCAAGTTCAGAGGGAGTAAAATTTTGGGCACCAATCCTAAGAAAAGACATTATGGAACTAGAGAGAGTGCAGAGAAGAGCCACCAAATTAATAAAGGGGATGGACATTCTAACTTATGAGGAGAGGCTAGCTAAATTAGATTTATTTACATTAGAAAAGAGGTGTCTAAGAGGGAATATGATAACTATATACAAATATATTCAGGGACAATACAAGGAGCTTTCAAAAGAACTATTCATCCCACGGCAAGTACAAAGGACTCAGGGCCATCCCTTAAGGTTGGAGGAAAGGAAATTTCACCAGCAACAAAGGAAAGGGTTCTTTACAGTAAGGGCAGTTAAAATGTGGAATTCTTTACCCATGGAGACTGTGATGGCAGATACAATAGATTTGTTCAAAAAAGGTTGGACATCTTTTTAGATGGGAAAGGTATACAGGGATATACCAAATAAGTATACATGGGAAGGATATTGATCCGGGGATTAATCCGATTGCCAATTCTTGGAGTCAGGAAGGAATTAATTTTTCCCCTTAATAGGGTTTTTTGTTTGCCTTCCTCTGGATCAATAAGTATAGATATAGGATAAAGTATCTGTTGTCTAAATTTAGCATAGGTTGAACTTGACGGACGGAAGTCTTTTTTCAACCTCATCCACTATGTAACTATGTACAGACACCTGGGCCATCTCATCCTTCAGCATCTTTTTTAGGACGGACCAAAAAAGCAGACAAAAAGGATAAAGAAGGAAAAAGACCAGGAGGGGCAGAAGGAAACCAGCGGACACCTCCGATATTAAGACCACGGCAATGAGTAATATGCAGAACATGGTCATCAATCTTTCAGATTATCCCCTTTCTGAAGCTGAATTGGATATTTTATCCAGAGGGCCCTCCTTTGTACCAACAACCCTCCCCCCCCCGCAATAGATTTGGTTTGGAGTATATAAACTCGAAAGGAAACTAAACTTAAAATCTTTTTTCTCCACCAGTGAACAACAGGAGCAGCAACAACCACAGGTATCAAATCAGTGACAAGGGATATGTAAATTAAATTCTACTTTTATACCACCTATCACGAGTCCAGCAGTACAGGTTTTTATGAATCTTGTGAAAGTCCTGAGGGATGAAACGCTTTGGTGCATGGTCCTGTACTGTTGCCAAGCTGATCATTAAAGGCTAATATATATTTTTTCCATGTCTGGAGTTGCCCTTATTTTTCTGCGTTTGTGAATGCTGTGAGCTGTGCTCCTCTTCTCTCCTACTTTTATGAATCTTGTGAAGACAGATATTAATACCTATTTTAAGAAAAAACATCGTACACATCACAACCCGTCGATAGATCAAAAAGAATATTTAAAGAACATAGTGGATAATCATAATATTATTCTAAAGAGAGCTGACAAGGGTGAGGCTTTAGTCCTGCAGAACTACACTGAGTATAAACAAGAAGCTCTCAGGAAATTGTAAGATGAGACATGTTACATTACATTACCTAACGATCCCACTCTTGCATACAAAAAATAAATAGAAAACATTCTTCTATTAGGACTAGGTAATTTATGGATATCCGAATCAGAGAAGGCATTTCTCACAATGGAGAATCCAAGGAGACCAGTTCTATATTTATCACCCAAGGTGCAGAGAGTTTGCATAGACCTCCGGGGAGACCTATCATATCTGCCACAAATTCAATTAATCAGCCGCTTGCGATATATGTTGATACCTTTTTTCAGCCATTGGTAGATAAAAATCTGTCATATATTAGAGATGTGTTTGATTTTTTAGACAAAATCAGGTCTGTACAAACCCAAGACAGAGAGCTACTGCTGGTGACAATGGATGTCACCAGCCTTTATACTATCATTCCCCATGTAGAGGGATTAAATGTTGTTAATAAAAAGCTTACAATCACACACACTGAGAGCCCACCAGTAGATTTCATCATGCTCCTTCTACACTTTATTCTGCACAAAAAATATTTTCGTTTTGAAACTAATTATTATTTGCAAATAACAGGAACTGCAATGGGGAGTAATGTGGCACCCTCATATGCTAATCTCTATATGGCAGACTTTGAAGAAACATATATTATTAACACTATCTATTACACTAAAATGTTATACTATGGATGCTATATAGATGACCTGTTCTTTGTTTGGGAGGGGACAGAGTCAGAGCTGGTAGAGTTTTTTGAATACTTGGATGTAATACCTACACCAGTGAAATTCACAAAAAATTGGAGCAAAACAGAAATATCCTTTCTGGATGTGCTAATCAGTTATGATGGTCATACCGTACATACAGATTTGTATCGGAAGCCAACCGATAAAAACTCTACCTTACATGGCACCAGCTTCCACCCTGACTCCCTAAAACAAATGCTCCCTTTCTCACAGAAAAATAGGGCTAGTAGGATTATCGATCAACCTAAACAACTTGAGAACACGTTAAAAGATATAAAAGAAAGATTTATCTCAAGGGGTCATAAAAATAAGGATGTCACACAAGCCTTAGAAAGGGAGCTCTCATTAAACATCTCTAGGGACAAGTCAGAAGTCATGACATTTGTTAGCAATTTTACTACGGCTAGCAAATTTGTCAAACAAGCTATCATGAGACATTGGAGGGTGCTACAGACAGATGTTGCCCTAAGTCCCATTTGTGACAAATATCCCAGATTCGCATACCAGAGAGGGGCCAATCTTAAGGATATTTTAATTAAAGCAGATAGAAGTGAGCATTATGTTCAATCACATTTTTTGAGTGAACCTAGACCAGGCTGCTTTCGATGCTGTAATTGCTCAGTCTGTAACAGCTTAATTACAGGTAGGGAATTCTTACATCCTAGAAGTGGTAAGAAATACAGTATACGTAATAGAATCACGTGTACTACTACTCATGTTGTATATACCATCAAATGTCCATGTGGACTTATTTATGTGGGAAAGACAAATAGAATGCTCAAAACGAGGTACATTGAGCATAAAAGTAGGATTAAGAACAAGTCGGATGATACTGTACTGATCACTCACTGAATAGAGCATCAACATACTACCTCATCACTGAGAGTTATGGGCATCGAACACATTAGGGCAGGTAAAACAGGTCAGGATAGAGAAACTCTACTATTACAACGTGAAACCTTTTGGACATTTATGCTGGATACAGTACACCCCAAGGGGTTAAATGATTATATCTCATTTGGTTGTTTTCTGTCAAAAAGATGAACTATAGGCTGAAGTGGTGGTTGTTGCTGCCATGTGATCTCACAAACCTTAATGAAATAGGTAAAAACATATTTTTATATTTATGGAACTCTATAGCCCAAAATGCTATTTTTATATTTTTACTGCACATGGGAGAGAGCATTACAGTAGCACATTATAATATGTTCCTGATTATCTTTATCTTTATTCTCATTAAGGCTGCACAAGAATGCACTATTTATTCCTTAAATGAATATAATGGACTCTATCTGGCTCAATCCCCACCCACAAAGACACTGATGATGACAGGTTACAGAGGATGGAAGCCCCTGCCATGGGCAGACTCAGGAGAGCTGATGCACAACTTAAAGAAAAGTGAAGCAGTGCTGTGATCTCGCGGGATTTCGACTGAGGGGCCAACCAAATGAGGATGATCGACGCTGGAATGCATAAAGGGATGGCATGGAACGCATGAGGGCGCCTGCGCATGACGCACTTCCGGTCTACATCCGGAATCAAGAAGGATCTACGCTGGAACGCAGAAGAGATGACATGGAACGCACGAGGACGCCTGCGCGTGACGCACTTCCGGTCTTCATCCGGAATCAAGGAGGATCAGTAACAGCAGTGGGGATTAATAGAAGAAGCCGTGGGATCACACTACAGCCAATCAGAAGCTTAAAGATAAGACTCTTAATAGGAAACATATGTGCTTATTGCTAGATGTTCAGCTGCTTGGGGTTTATCACTTTATTTTGACATGGGAGGGTGTGTATACATATATCCTGTTTGTTGTTTTTAGCATCATGCCTTTTCACTTGAAAAAGACCTACTAAGGTCGAAATGGTCGTTGTGTGTGGCGCAATAAAATTTGATATTTTTGCAAAATCCGTGGAGCGCTGAATCCTTCCTTTTCATAGTCCAAGTGGATGTTTGTGACAGGTATCCTTGAACCAGCAGCGCCGGTAATACTTTCTGTTTATACATTTAATGGTGTGCAGCATATTACTGTTTATTTTGAGAATTCTGCCCATGGCAGTATGTCTGCCAAATCATCTTAAGTGTCCAAGATGAAACAACGGATATATTGTTCCATGGACTGATTAGTCCGTTCTGTTTGTCCATTAGACTGGGGGTGATAAGCAGATGAAAAGTATAAGGATACTCCAAGTTGCTTGCAGAAAGCCCTTCAGAATTTGGAAATGAATTGAGACCCTAAATCCGACACGATTACTTGAGGAGCTCCATGGAGAGAGAATATATCCTGAATTAATAGTTATGAAAGTTTAGCAGCATTGGGTAATCCTTGGACTAACAAAAATTAGAGGGTGGGAGCATATTAGTGCCTCAACTCTCCAACTAGTAGCGCATTTGTCAAAAGCACTCCTGGGCAGTTAAAACTTAGCATTTAATAGATATCTAACTAAAAAAATAAATTCTTCACACAAATAAATGATTAGAAACACATAATGTAATTAAAAAGGAAGGGTGATGGGGAGGCAGGGTTAAACTCAGGGTGTGTAGCACAGATGAAAATTGCCTCAAATTTATAAAGGCAGAAATAGGCTAAATAAACACCTTGAGTCACCTATTAATATAGGCCATAGAATCTCATGATTGCCAACAATGATAAAGCTTCATTAACAGTTGTAGACATACATATGCTGTGCGGCATTTAGCGTAGCATACCGATCAAGCCAACCTGAAATTGTAACATGTAGCACCAAACAGTGATGTGACTGTTATTATATACTGATATTTTAAATCAATAGAACATAATATTTACACCGTAGGTACAACACAATAACAGGTTGGTGGTACGTGGATTGACTCTACGCCAAATGACGTTAATATACACATCACAGAGATCACTAGAATACAACTGCAACTGAATGCCATTATCACTGAATTCAATTATAGCTTAGCATGCTTCTGGGCAAAAAATACGTGACCAATACTTAAATGTCACTAAATAAACTTAAAAGTCTATTTAATTATCACTGCCATTTGGCAATGTAACCAGTGAGTCAGTGTAAAAATATATAAAGCACTAGACCTTTCAGAGGATGAAATGAGCTTGTTTGGAGAACCTGTCCACGACCACCAGGATTGTGGTCATGCCCTTGGATAAGGGCAACTCCACTACAAAATCCATAGAAATGTGAGACCATGGCCAGTCTGGGATCGGAAGAGGTTATAGTAACCCAGAAGGATGATTCCTGGATGTTTTAGTCCGGGTGCAGACAAGGACAGGACAAGAGGACACAAAGTTCTTAGCATTCTTCTGGATCCCCGGCCACCAGGATTTCCTTCCCAGTAAATTGATGGCCCTCCTTTCTCCAGGATGACACAAGTTTTTGGAACTATGACCCCACTCTAAGCCCTTTTGTTGAAAGACTGGAGAAATTAAAAGGTGTTTGTAGACGGACGTTCACAGAGGTACACAATTGGAGTCGTTATAATGTGAAATTATAATAGGCTTTATTGTGCCTTTTCCTTTTCATCAGGAAATTATCCAAACACAGGGGGGAACAAAGCTTCCATTCACTTGGGAGTATTTCTAGTGAAATCCTTGCAATTAGTTCACATCTCCATTAGTTAAGCATTTCTCCCATCCCAAACACATAGCATGAAAATAAGCAGATAAAAGCAGTCTCTTAATAATGAAAGTCTTATCTGTTTATCAGCTGTAGAGTAAGCTTCTCTGCTCTCCTGGAACCGCACCCGTGCGTGCATAGAATAATATCAGCATCCTGGTTTAGAAGTCTTATTGGGTGTCTTGTAATCAGCTCTGCTGTGTGGCTGGCAGAACTCAAGACATTGTGGTGTCTCCAAAGGTCAGCTCTCAGTCAGAGCTAAGGAGTCAGTCACTTCCTGTCTCAAAGGCAGGCCCTTTGTAAACAATCTAATCAGGCAGGTGGTGTTTAGTAATTAACTACCACACTGCTAGATTAAAGGAACATTACTGAACAGGGATAAGTCCCCTGTTACATACCTCCCCTGTTTGTGGGAAGCTCGGTCTTACCATGGCCAAAGCACATCCTTCCACTCTCATTCTAGATATCTCTGTGACTTGAATGAGAGTGGAGGAAGAGAACCCTCTGTCCCGCTGGGATTGGAGCCCTTTCTCCAGTTTATTTTTGTCTCCTCCCGAAGATGCTTGAGATCAGCACTCCTCAGTCGCTCGAGGAGGATTTTTTCCACGTAAGGTCTTTTTATCGCGTGCGCGGTCTTGAGATTTCTGTTGCGTCGGGCACTCCTCTTTTTGTAGACAAAGTGTATGGCAACAGTTGTAGAGCAGTTAGGACTAGCCCTTAGAGTTTTCTGCTCTTGAAGTGGTCTTTCTGCAGCTTCTCCACACCACGGAGTCGCCAGTTCAGCTTCTTCAGCTAAGGATTCTTCTGGCTTTGATTCTGCACTCCTACCTCTGTTTGTTGCCTGTTGGGCAGCTGTAGGTTTGGCTAGTGCTTTCTTTGGTGGCTCAAACTTCGTAAGTTTGTTTTGAAGTTGCATGGAGTCCCCAACTCTCACTGTACCCTTGTCCGCACGGGCATTAGTTACTGTGGGATACTGGTGCTTGGGCAGAGCCAATACCTTTTTCCGTATTGGAGGAATCTGTATCAGAGTTTCCTTCATATTCTGGAGCTCTGTAATTTTTGTCGTCAAGGTTGCCGCTGCGTCTGTTTTCTCCTTGGTGTACTGACTCAAGGGAATGGAACAGTCTCTCTGTCTCTCCAGCTCTTGCTCCAGTTTCTGAGCCTTCTCACGCTCCCTCTCATACAGAGTGACCTGGTATCTAAGCTCCGCTTCCAACGATGCTCAGAAGACATGCAGCGTGGCCTTTAGCTCCTCATACTGCTCTGTGGGGACGTACTGGGTATTCAGACGTTCCTGCAGCGCTTGTACCTCTTTAGCAGCCTGCAGTTTTTCTTCCTGTAGTGTTTGCTGCTTCTCCTCAGCATACTGGAGGTGTGTACGCAGACCTTGCAGTTGGTTCTGCAGTCGGTGCTCTGCGTCAAACTTTTCCTTGACTTCTTCTGTTAACTGAACATTTTCTTCTTTCAGTTTTAAGTTTTCTCTTTTTAATCTTGAACTTTCTCTTTTTTCAGTCTCTGTATTCTTCAGGGCTTCTTTGCTGTCCTCCTTCCATTTATGCACATCTGTTTTGAGAATGACACTCTCCTGGCATGAGACTTCCTTCTCTAGGTTGAGGGTCTGAAGCTCCTTCTGAAAGACTTTGAGAACTGTACCAAGATTACCAATAGTTTCTTTAGCAATGTCCAGCTCCTCAGTGAGACTGTGTAGTTCCTTTCTGGAAACTTCCAAGTCTGTGCGGCAGCTGTTGGTCTCATGATGTGAGGCATCAAGCTCTATACGAAGAGTGTGAACCTCTTGCTGGAAGACTGTCATCTGCTTCAGTGCCTCCTCATACTTCCGCTTTAGCGTAGCCACCATTTTATCAGATTGGCTCTGCTTTTCATCCATGGCGGAGATAGTAGCCTTTGCAGTATCTAGCTCAGTCTTGAGATCCTCCAATTCAGTCTTGGCCGCAGAGTAAATTGCGAGCACAGTCTTCTGTAACTCAGCATTATTTTTTCTCTCTCTTCCTAATTCTTCACAGAGCAGATCACAGAAATGCCTGGCAATTTTCAGGGCGTCTTCAGGGCTGGTCAAGGGATCGTCACTCACTGGTTCCGCTTCCCTGGGATGACTAGTTGAGGGTTCCTCACTGTTGGCACCGGACAGACACTTCTTTGGGGTACACGACTTCTGCCTTGGGCCCTCTGGATATTCGGTTAACCGTGGGATGAATTCTCCATTTTCTCTAGGCTGCAGGGCAACTTGGTCCCCCTTTCCCTCCACAGGATCTGCGGACGTGTCTGTTCCTTCCACGGTAAGTGAAGAACTGCTTTCCTTTTTCTTTTTCCGCCTTTTTGATTTGGATGACACCGTCCCTTCAGGGATATTGGGGTCTCCATCTTCATTTGAAATTTTAGCAGCTTCCTTATATAAGCCAGGCTTTTCTTGCAGTTGCTTTAGCTGACAGAAATATTGGGTGATCTGCTACTCCCGCTCTGTCTCCTGTTGATCATATTCGTCATCAAAGGGAGCGGTCTTTTCTGTTCGTGCCGAGTTCAGGCACCCCCACACATTCTTGGGGGGTTTTGCAGGTGTGACTCGGTTCGGGTTCCCCGTAAGAGATGTCTTCCTCTTTATTGGACTGGAAGGGCCACTCTTCCGTGGGGTAGGGTTCATTACAGGAACGCTGCATCTTGTCCTCCATTTTTAGGCTATTATGTGTAATTTTCTTCCTGACCTCAGGAGGCGCTATTGCAGCTGTTGCCACTGTATTTGCTAGAACCCCCAATTGTGGTAGTCCTACAGATGGGCATATTTTGCTTGTAGAGGTCATAGCTCTCACAGGCATCTCTGTAGACTTTTCTTTCTTGGATAATTTTTTTCAATATCAGCAGTACTGTGCATGCATTTTCTTTTATCAGGTATACAAGTTGTGCAGTTGCTAGGTAAAAATGTCTATTTGCTTTACACCATTTTCTTGCAGGGTGCAATCTCCCCGCTTCAGCAACAGAATTTGGTTTTCTGCCTGAGTTCAGTAATTTTTAGTCTCATCTTTGGGTATTATGGCATTCACACTTTACCCTTTGGGTGTCTGTTTCTGCTCCCAAGATATATATAGGCAGACTTTTTTGCTTTCAGAAAAAAAAACATTCTTTGCAGTGGACTATTTCTTTCATTCCCGGCAGGGTGACTCAACATTCAGCAATTACTGTAGTTTTGAAAAACCTTTTACACAGTTCAGAAATCACTTTTTCCCCCTATAGGGCAATTTTACACTCAGCATTGGTTTGCTAAAAATTCCCCTGCTTCAGCACATTCTTGTATCAATTTTCACACTTTTCTGCATATACTCCATTCACAGCTGGTAGTCCTATGCGGTGTGGCAACCTTTATCTGCAAAATCAGTACCACTCGTGGGTCACAATCTGTATTCACTGCTTCAGCGAAACTTTTGAAAACAACAAAAACCTATCCCTTTCCAAGGGCTGACTCACTTCTTGAACCCTGACTATGGCTGAAAGGCAAAGACCCCTATTTCAATGACCATATTACACTTTGTGATGGGCAAAATAAGGTTTAGCTACTTCAGCAGTCTCTTCTGGGGTTTTTGTAAGTTTTCAGTGGTGTGTATCCCTTTAATTCTGATCTCTGCTGCATGAGGTTTTTTTTTGTTTTTTTTCCCTCAGACTGTTTGTAGGCAAAAAGCATAAAAAAAAATTTCACATAAAAATCTCTGGTCCTTTTTAACTACAAACACACCTCTTGTCCCACCTCGGACACCAAATGTAGACGGACGTTCACAGAGGTACACAATTGGAGTCGTTATAATGTGAAATTATAATAGGCTTTATTGTGCCTTTTCCTTTTCATCAGGAAATTATCCAAACACAGGGGGGAACAAAGCTTCCATTCACTTGGGAGTATTTCTAGTGAAATCCTTGCAATTAGTTCACATCTCCATTAGTTAAGCATTTCTCCCATCCCAAACACATAGCATGAAAATAAGCAGATAAAAGCAGTCTCTTAATAATGAAAGTCTTATCTGTTTATCAGCTGTAGAGTAAGCTTCTCTGCTCTCCTGGAACCGCACCCGTGCGTGCATAGAATAATATCAGCATCCTGGTTTAGAAGTCTTATTGGGTGTCTTGTAATCAGCTCTGCTGTGTGGCTGGCAGAACTCAAGACATTGTGGTGTCTCCAAAGGTCAGCTCTCAGTCAGAGCTAAGGAGTCAGTCACTTCCTGTCTCAAAGGCAGGCCCTTTGTAAACAATCTAATCAGGCAGGTGGTGTTTAGTAATTAACTACCACACTGCTAGATTAAAGGAACATTACTGAACAGGGATAAGTCCCCTGTTACAGTGTTCCTCCGGAACTTTGAGGCCCTCTGGAATTAGGGATTGGTCCAGAATGTTGTCTTTTAGAGAGTCAGGAGTAGCAGCCGAGATGATGCGTGACGGAGGAAGAATGGGTTCTTCACGTTCTTTTGCAGTGATGTCGACCAGAAATTGGTGAGAAAGGGCATCCGCTTTTATATTCTTAGACCCCGGCACGTAAGAAATAATGAAATTGAAACGAGAAAATAATAATGCCCACCGCGCTTGTCGCGAACCCAATCATCGAGCGCCCTCGATGTACAAGAGGTTTTTGCGATCTGTGAGTATAGTCACCGGATTTTCGGTACCCTTCAGCAAGTGTCTCCATTCCTGCAGAGCCATTTTTATAGCCAAGAGCTCTCAGTTGCCGACATCATAGTTCCGTTTGGCTGGGGAGAATTTTTTGAGGATAATGCAGTATTAGAACTCTTGCCTGGGAGAGTTCTGGGGCAGTCTCACAGTAAATGCTGCGACATTGTCTGAACATTGCCTCAACATTTCTGTGAGATTCTTAATGGCCCATTGAATGATGCATTTACTGTGAGACTGCCCCAGAATCTCCAATAGGTTCCCAGGTAAGTGTTCTAATACTGGTGGCTGTATCAGTACTGTAGGTGCTTCTGCCAGATGAGATGCATAAGCTTGAATGTGTATATATTGAACTTTTGCTGCTTGTAAACATTTTGTGAAATCACCAACATTCACCCAATTGGAGAGTAGGACCAAGCAGAGAAACAATGTATGCACTTTTATGAATATGCAATGATCTTAAAAAATTCACAAACATTTTTGTTACTTATTTAGGAGACATTTTTAATTTTGAACCTGACACATACTGTATTTCGCTTGTGTGTGTGTTTTTTTTAAAGGGCTTATTAGTATAGTACTGCACTTTTTTTTAATGACTTTCAAATAATTGTTATTTTAAAACTATAATCTCTTTTTTAGCGTTATGTACTGTAGCAATGTTTATTAATGATTAATGTGAGTCATTTCTTCCCTTATTAAACATGGATCAGTATTTCAAAGCAACAGCTTACAGCATGTAGCATTTTCATAAAACAGATGGAACCCATATTGACATTCATTCCCATAAAAATGCTCTCAAAACTGGACCTGTAGAATTGTAATTAGTATTAATTGCATATATCCATTAAGATGTTCTATCAAGATAACCCTTTGAATTAAAAATAAGTCTAGCTAAAGAGTGTTTTTATTTTATAAGCAGTTAAATCTTGTTAATGGAGCATATTCAATTCTTTAACACAATTTAGAGGACTCAATAACAGTTACTTAGAAAAATAATTAGTGGGAGGCTTTTTCCCAATTTCATTTTAAATGTTTGTTTTTTTCAGTGCTTTCTAACAGAAACCTTTGTAGCACTTACAGCCTTTACATACAGTACAGTAGAGGACACAGTTGAAATGCAGAGTAGGCTTCTCTATCTAACCATGCCAATCTCCAGAAAACCTGGTGCCCATGGCAGTACCACATAACTAAATATAAAACTTTCCCCCAAATGGGCACCAGGTTTTTACCAAGCTATGCTAATCTCTTCCTGGGACACTCAAGATTTTCACATTTGACTTGTCACGTACGCCACACCTGTGAGCATGTGACCTGCATACAGGACAAGGGTTAATACTCTGCTATAAAGCGGTCCCACTATTCTCCTCTGGAAAGGTCCCTGAAATGGACAATATTGCCCCTAGAGGACAAGGGTTAATACACAGCTTGCAAGCAGCCCCACCCTTCACATTCGCAAAGGTCCTTCAGATGAGTAACATCTCCCCTACAATCTATCCCCATATACCACCTGTCATGAACAGCACGCAAGAGGGCATGTGACTTAGATATGCAATCAGGATGAATACACACGGCTACTCTAGCCAACTCACCTTTAACCTGTGCAAGGTATTTAATATTTGTGTGTACTGTATATAATAATGAGATCCAAGGATATCGTTTTTGTAAATATGTGTTCCCTATATATTGAGAATGAACTCCTGAAATAAATATTATAATATGGCTACATTTGTTAATTTTTTATTATTATTAGCATTATTTTCTATTAATTGTGTTATTTATTAAATAGTTGGAATTTGTATATAAGTCATTGCATGCACCATGGATAGTATCCAATTAAAATATTTTCTAAAAATGTTTGGATATTGAATGGATTCATACAGTATGTGATATTTGTATGTGTTTTAAATGTAGTATATTTTTTAGATATTATATTTTAGAATGTATGGATATTGAGAGATCACAATAGGTGTTCCATTATTATGTATTCCTTGAAGCTTGATAATATGTATGTGCAGCAAGAAAGTGTTAACCATATTAGACACAGCAGGAGAGGGCTTGATCAAGCCTTACTGGAACCATATACAGTAAGGGCAATAGATAGATGGGAAGGGGAACCCTGATGAAGCCAATGCTAATGGTGAAACACGTAGGAAAGCTGTACCAATCAGTGTTGACTGTGAAGAGAGAAGGTGAACCCGTAAAGGAGGTCTGAGATGCAATTGACATCTGAAGGTCCTACTGAAAGATGCAACCTGGAAGGAGACTGGCAAGCTGACATGCAGTAAGGATCCATGCTATGAGAGAACACAGGATTACAGCGTACTTCAAATACAGTACATCCATCAACCCTGCGACGAAGAGGGCCTGCTCATCCATGAGAAGCCTTGTTCTATTGTATATGCATTTGTTTGTAAGTGCATTATTTTATTTCTTGCTAAATATATCGATTTTGTGATATATTACACTATTTTTGTTTTTTTCTCTTTATCTCTTCCCTCCCACTTTTTTCTCAAATTGGTGTTATGTGTGTCAATGCTTGTTTGTTTTATTTGTTTGTTTGTTTTATACATGGTTGGGCACTTCAATTTCTTTTTATTACTAGACAAATTAAGAACACTGTGGAAAGTGCAAAAGCAGCCCTGAGAGTAAATACAAATCACACACTCTCAATTTTGTCTTTTCATAAACTTGCCGTATCTCATTGTTACTACTGTACACTCTCTCTCTATAAAAACTATATATAGTTGTGTCGTGTATATATATCTATATCTATAAAAATGAGAACATTGTTTGTTTGCTGAAAACGTTGTATATTTGCTTTGCCTCTGGGCAATCTGATTGGTCCGTTGGTCTGTCACTCAGCATCTGGCCAATTTGATTGGTCTGTGGCCTGGCCCCACCCCCGCATGCCTCTCATTGGCCTGCGTGCTTCTATGACCTCACATACCCAACTGCCACACTCTCAGAAAATAATCTCAGTGCAGATTCATCCCCAGTGGATTACTCACCACCTGAGGTAACGTGCGCTGGCAAGAGCCACCCCCGCCCCCTCAACACCACCCCACCGCCAGCTCCCCCCCATCACCCCTCTCACCCGTAGCTCAACTGCCCGCGGCTCCCCCCCCAACACCCCTCCTCACCCGCAGCTCACCTCCCCGCTTGCTCCCCCCCATCACCCCCACTCACCCGCAGCTCTCACCACCTGCAGGCCCCGTTCTCTCTCCCCTCAGCGGGGATGCCGGGAGAGCCGGGGAGGGGGGGTGGAAGGAGCGCACGCCACTACTCTTCACCACCCACAGGCCCCGTTCTTTCTCTCCTCAGCGGGGACTGCCGGGGAGGGGTGGAGAGGGGGGTGGGGAACACGCGCAGGGGACGGGGGGAGAAACACCGCCAGGGATGGGGGGGTTGGAAACAAGCACTAGGGACAAGGGAGGGAACCGATCATCTGGGAGCCTCCAGCCTTCCCCTGTGCACGCCTCCAACATTCCCCCGCGTGCGCCTCCAACCTTCCCATGTGTGCGCCTCCAGCCTTCCCCTGCGCGCGCCTCCTGCCCAATGCCGCCATTCTCGGCCACTCCCCCCCCTCACAACCAGGGACGGAGTGGAAGTGCCAACCAAGCTTACCTTGCGCGCGCCTCCTGTCACTGCCCGGCAGTCTCGCACCCCCCCCAGCTGCCAACTTCACACCCGTTCAAAGTAAGTCACCCATCCACTGTTCCCCCTCACACACTTTCTCCCCCAAACCCTGTCAGTCAGTCAGTCAGTCAATAAAGTCAGTCAGTCTGTAAATCAGTCAGTCAGTCAGTCAGTCAGTAAGTCAGTAAGACACCCACCCACCCAGTCAGTAAGTCAGTAAAGTCAGTCAGTCAGTTAGTAAAAGTCAGTCATGTCTAAACATCCAGGTCCTAACACGTTTCATCAACATGTGACTTCATCAGGGGTGCTTTCAATGAAGGGGCATAGAGACTATGTAGTATAAGGTTTCCCTGTTGAAGAAACAGTAACATCCCATGGGGGGTTAATAAATGCTGAAACCAGGTATCTATTCCCATATCCTGTCTACCAGCCCCCTCACCACCATATATTTATGTCTCACTATATATACCTTTTACATTTATTATACCCCATTGTGGTTTAAAATAAAATCATTATTTTCGGTTTCTTCTATCCATTTGGATGGCCATGAGGGGTTATTTGTATCCCTGGATTCAAGTGTTTCCAATTCATATTTGTCTCATGAGTGAAAACCAATAGGATTTTTCTGGTTGATTTTCCCAATCAACCTTATATTTACAGATGTATTTTTCTTCCCTAAATGCACCTTCAGTATTACCTACAACGTATCTATTTTGGTTGAGCGGCAGGTATATTTTTGTATTATATATGTACTCAGTGACCAAGAAAGATTGGGGTTGTAGTGGACTCCAATATTATGAAGGTAGATAGGGCAATCTGTTGCCATGACCACATGAACTGAACAATTTGTTGCCTCCTGGAGGCTTGAGTTTGGCACATTGAGGATCGGGATATCAGGTTTTTGGGAAGGGCTTGAACTGACCTGGCGGTCTTGGTTCACGTTGGCACCAATGTTGGCACCAATGGCAAAGTTATAGAAAGATGGATAGTCGTGAAAAATAATTTCAGGGATTATGCCACAAGTTTAAGGCAAGGACCTCCAAGGTAGTATTTGTTAAAATACTACCAGTGCCATGCGCTACCCCAGGGAGACTGGCTAAGAAAGTGGTGTAGGAAGGAGGGTTTTGAATTTATAGAGCACTGGGATTCCTTTTCTTAGAGGTGATATATTTATGGTACAGGGATAGATTGCATGTCAATGAAGAGGGATTTTCTGCGCTAAGAGGGAAGATGTTAAAAAGGTTGGAGGAGATTTTAAACTAGGACAGAGAGGGGACAGACAAGAAACAGATAATGAACTACATAGAATACTGTAGATAGAAATTGGGAAATAGCATCGGGTCATGGAGGTAGAATAAGGACACTTGGGAGTTTGGCAATCAGGGAGACACCAATATTAAATACAGATCATATTAGAAAACTTCTAAAGACTAAATTCAATAGGAGTAGAAAGGCAGGAGCAGATAAGATAATAGCACAGACTAAAAAAAAAACTTAAATGCATGCTTGCTAATGCAAGTAGCCTGACAGATTAATAGCTACAAGGGAGCAGTATAATATCATAGGCATTACTGAATCATGATGGGATAAAACTCATGACTAGGCAGTTAATTTAGAGGATTATTACAGTACCTTTTTCGAAAGTATCAAGCAAATAGAAGAGGAGGTGGAGGTGGAGGTGGAGGCTCTTGGTTCTTTGTCAAAGAGTGTGTACCCTCTGTGATCTCAAAACTAAATAGAATCACAAATCGAAAGTGATGCGACGTGCGCCACATGGCGTCGCCCGCAAAAAACTGATGTGGACTCGGCGGTCGACACTCTGTCCAGGATTAACAGTGCCTTCCTCTGGATGGAGGATGGAATAATATGTCTGACATAGGATTAAAAATAAAGATATCTAATACACACAACATTGCCCAAAGATATTCGGAGCCTAATGTGTTGCAAATTTAAATAGAGAGTCATTTTTTAATGAAAAATGATTTCTAAATAATTTTCCTGCATATTCTCACACTGCTCTCATATCAGCATTGCTACATGCCTGACGGTATTTCTGGCATATATATATTTACATGAAATTCTTTTTGTGTTTTTCTTTATATGCTTTGCAGTATTAGTACTTAGGAGTTTAGCGGTTCTCGTATTGCTTCATTTTCATTTTAATTGTTACTTGTCTTTTCTTTGTTATTAATAAAATCCATCTTATTTTTCCTTAATGTCAGTGCTTGATACAGACCTCTTTTTTCTGTTGTGGTTCTACATTAGTTTGATCTTTTATCACCACCAGGGGTTATATTTGTACACCTGACTACTGGTTTTGTGTGTTATTATAATATTTGAAATAGTGATTCAATTGCAGCTTTATCTGAGTTTATTATATATTTTGACAGCTTTTGCAGTTTTTCTTACAGCCTGCTCCAGCACTCTTTTATTAAGATGGATTTTGTTAGTAATGTGCAAAAGCGCCTTGCCAATGCTGCAGCTATTTTTTCAATTAGTGGTGAGATTGAGGAATTCAGTCAGCATTTATGTACTCCCTCAGAACAGAATCAGATTAGAGCAGTGGTTCCCAACCCCAGTCCTCAAGGACCAGTAACAGTGCAGGTTTTAAGGATACCACGGGTTGAGCACAGGTGGTTCAGTCACAATGATTGGGCCACCTGTGCTAATGAGAGGATTGCCTTAAAACCTGCACTTCACAATGATTGGGCCACCTGTGCTAATGAGAGGATTGCCTTAAAACCTGCACTGTTAGTGGTCCTTGAGGACTGGAGTTGGGTACCACTGGATTAGAGCATTAAAAACTTTGATGAGCAAAATATTGCGTATATGGTGCAACAAAACAGCCCAAAATAAATATTTAGAAAATAAAATAATCCCTTGGGGACTACGATTACAAACTTTTCCAGCATTCATTTTTTCTCATCCGAAATTAAAAGAACGTTGGGGAACTGCGCTTTATATCTGCTCATTTGAGCTGACTAACTCTCTCATTGCCAACGATGTGGCTATGCTTGCAGGAATAACACCTCAAATTGAGACCATACAGAAGGATATGGATATTATTGATAAAAATGCGCTTAACCAAATGGAGATTGAATTTAATAAATATGAGGCAGAAATTTTAACAGTGAACAAAAATAAATTTTCACGTGACATCAGATTATAGGCTTGATAAAGTTTACAAATGGCGACAAGCTAAACAGAATACCAAGAATCACAGAAAAACCAAAGATGGCTCCTCGGTATCATCATCAGGAGTACATCTGATATTGACGCTATGGGCTGTGATGTTATGCTCTAAATATGACAAATCTTTTTTATCCAAGGGAACTGCTCACGCACATGGGGAGGACACAAAGGGGAAGAAAGAAGGATAAGAGAAAGAGACCAATATGGGTACAGGGGTCAGAACGACAACAGAAACAACGTAAATAAACCCTTTAGCCATTGTGAATTGATCAGACATTATTCTGACTTCAACACAGACTAAGGTATTGCTGCGTGGCCTGTCCTTTGCGCCAACGCATAAATGTGAGAACTTTGAGTGGATAAAAGACGTACAGCTATTTTGCAGGAAACTTTTACTACATAAGTACTATTTAAAATCTACAGCAGAAATGGAGGTTACAGTAATACCTCAAATGTTTTGACATCGACACCAATGTTATTACCCTCTTTTCAATCATCTTCTCAACAGGATCATGATGACGAAACTTCAAAAGAATTGAAGCCAGTCGCTCATATCATACAATGATCTATATTTTGCCCCCAATCCAAGTCTGCTCCCAAGTAGAAGTCTTTTTAAATATGGTGACAGAAGCAATCTCCAAACTTCCAGATTCATTAAGACCAAGTAACATCTCTAATTCAGAATGGACTGCAATTCAGGTTATGACCTCAATTGAAATTAAGCCCTTTGATAAAGGGGCAATATTGTGTTATGGCCAAAGCTTTCCTATGAAAATGAAGCATTTAAGCAGTTTTGTGATGCTCAATGTTACAGAGAACTCTCTGGAGATCCCACTGTGAAGTTTAAGACCGAACTGCACCATGATGGCCTCATTACTAGGTTCCCGGTAATTCCAACTTTATATCTTAGGCCAAAGATTCACAAACAGCTCTCCCACCTCCCAGGATGTCCTATTGTTTTGGGCATAGGGGGTTGAGCAAGCCCAATAGCCGTTTCCTAGATTCTTTTTTGCATTTATCTGTTGAGACCTTACCGTCATATCTTAGAGACAGCATGGATATTCTATCTAGGCTGGATAACATCATAGCTGATAATCAAACTATACTTGTCACATGTGATGTGGAAACACTCTACACCTGTATTCGGCATGAGGATGGCATTTATGCCCCAACATTTTTCCTCTCCATGCAATATCTAAGCTCTACATTAACAGATACGTTAATACAACTTTAGGATTTTGTTCTTAGTCATAAGTATTTTGTGTTTAAGAATACTTATTTTTTACAGATCAGGGGAACGACAATGAACGCAACATGCACACCCTACTATGCAAATCTTTTCCTGGGGTGGGGAGCATGAAGAGGTATTTTCAGAGGCAAACTGAGAACTGACTGTCCATGTCCATGTACTGTTGTGGTTGAAGTACATCAATTATATATTTATTCTTTGGCAGGGCACTACCCTTCAACTTAGCCAGTTCATCGATGTCCTCAACCACAACAGTATTAATATCAAATTGACTTTTCAGTCTAGTACCATCAATGTTGAGTTTTTGGATTTGAGTGTCTCAATTAGCTATAATTGACATAACCTCATGGATATCTACCATAAGGAGACGTCAACTAACGTCAATTTTTCATGCAAGTACCTTTCACCCTCCCCACCAGATCAGGAGTTTACCCAATGGGGAATTTATTTGGCTTTGCCGTAATTGTTCAAAATTGGATATATTTAATGCGATATTTTATTTTTAATGGGCAACTGAGCTATTATCCAGATTTAGATAATAGTAACTTTTGTCCATTACTGTACTGTACTGCTGCGACACACTTTATTCGAGCAAATACCCAGTTTGTACCTGGCAGATACCTGGAATGCGCCGCTCCTCACCTCTGACAAGCCCCGTTGCGTTTGCCTTCCCAGCCATGGTTCATGCCTGGCTGATGGGCGGCTGATCTGTTAAATGATAATGATTAGGATTTAATAGGCTGCAATGCTTCGTGTGTCTACCAGATTTCATAAATTCATGAATTGTAATGCAGTATATATATATATATACTGTGCAGTATTGCAGCCAGCGGGAATAAAATGCTTCAATCCCTGCCTGGAAAATAACGCAATGCACTCGGGCAGAAAACAGTCACAAACCTCAATACACCCGAGTATACCCGAATTCGTGGGACTAGCCGAGCTCGAATAAAGTGTGTCGCCAGTGTATGTGTTGGGGGTGGAGGGTTGTTGGAGGTTGAGGGGGTACCCATTCATTGCCATTAGGGTTATCTTTGCTCCCGTTGAGGACATATCACTGGCAATCTTTGGGTGTATTGGCTCGTATTGGGTTTTAATGTTTATTGTGGGTAGCAGGGGTGGGTGAAGGTGGCATTTGGTCCATGGTGGGTGTTTGTCTACCGGGTTTATGCCTACCACTAAGTAATGAAGGGGCTAACTCCTCCCACAACCCCACCACAAGGCCTAAACACCCACCACGGGCCAAATACCACCTTAATCCACCCCCAATAAACCGGGCACTGGTGTTTAACCCCTTCTTTGACTTAGCAGTTAGCCGCTAAGGTAATGAAGCTACCTTTAAGTGTATTTTTATTGCATCGGATTGAAGACAGGGGTCTCTCGATCTTTTATTAATGTACATCAGTTCCGGAGTCTCCAGGCTTCAATCTGATGCAATAAAAATAAAATAAAATTTAAGTCCTACTCGCAAATCCTTGCAAGTTGTCTGCTAACTGAGAGCCTTGGTGAGATTCTCGTAGCTACAAGAATAGGGTGATTTTAGAAACAATTGAAGTTGGAGCTGTTTTTTAGCTCCCGCTTGGTGTGTTTGGGCCATGGTGCTTCTGCTCGGGAAGATGCACTTCCCAAACGAGTTTGGAAGGTCATCCGAGATTTCTCAATAGCAAACTTGCCAAATCATACAGGAAGTGCTCAAAAACCTTGATGAGTTAGTTATCTAAGTTTATAGGGAGCTACTAAAATCTGCTGAGCCTCACTGGAAAAGGTCCAGCAGAGCCTATTTTTCCACTAAGGTGTTTCTGTACCAAGATTTCAAAGTAAAACAAAAAACAGATTGTTGAATTGTTTATGCATTAAGGTTTATTGGCACATTATAGTGGGATATGTTCTGATAGTCTGTGATGTCACTGTCATTAAATCCTATGCAAACTCTGTGATATTCTGTGTTAGTAGTATTTAAAATAAAGCTTTTCTACATCTGTAATAACTCAGATCTTGATAGTTTATACAGTAAAAGGGAGCATCTCACAACAGACGTGTACTACTCCACATGGTGCAGAGGACTACATGACTGTTACCTGTACGTCCCAATGGGTGCTTACCTTATTCTTAGCTCATTCAGGAACAATATGTTGGAGGTGGTGGGGGCAGTTATGATGAAGACTCAGGTATTGATGAAGAGCAAGGGAAGTCAGCAGCAGCGGCAACATCTTATAAGAGGCATGCTACTGTATCTATCAGAGTTTCAAGAAGAAGGTTAAAACAAATTACAATGTATTTTGAAGTGTTGTCTTTCTCCTTGAGATTGAGACAGTGGTAAGAGAAAATGGAACCAATATGGTAGTAACATTAGATCAGGACAATTTGACCATGTACTCAACTTAATAGGCAACCATTTCTTAGAGCAGTGTGAGAATATACAGGAAAATTATTTAGAAATATCTATAATCACTATAGTTACCCCGTCACAACTAGTAATGCCCTCTATTGCCTGCAGCAGTCTAACAACCTGCAACTTCACAAGCTCAAAACAGAGGAAGCCACTATGTGGATCTCAACCCTATACATGCTAGAGTGCATCTATGAGAAGCACAAAGCGGTGGATGATTACATCAAAGAGTACTCCAGGCTCGTAGAGGTGGCATACATGTTTCCCAACCAGTGACATTTTATATGGCAAAAGTGTGGGCTACTGAGGCTGTTTGTGGAGGCCATCATTCTGGTCAGCATTGACAATGGTGGCAGCAGCCAAGTCATCCCACTTTACATTCCTACTAGATACAGTAGGACCCTTGTTGGTAAGCAGCATGAGTGGGAATTTGGAAGATGTCATGGTTGACTACCTAAGAAATGAACTTCATGTTGTATCAGTTAAATCTAAGGAGGAATATTTGGGGGCTAGGTCCATAGGGGGTATGTTGGGTCATTTATGTTTATATTAACCCCTTTGAAGCCCTTTTTTGGTTTGGAAACCCATGACTAGTTTACCTGTGGGCTACTAAGGGGTTAATATGTATTGTAGGGTATTTTAATAACTGTTTTTATCATTTATTTCAGGTTGTTTTAGCTTATCTTGCCTTCAGTATATATGTCATGGCCAATACAGTATATTGGCCATTATATACATAGGAAAGACTGCGCAAATGCCATCTTGGGCCATATATATCAAAAACACGGGGTTGTGCCGCAATCTAATCAACCCTAATGAAACAAAACAAGTAAATTAATATACCAAAATAATAAACAGTAACTAAAGGACATACCTATACTAATGGACATGTCTAAAAATATTACTGTGGTGAAAATCTGATGCTAAACTGGGTGGAAATGGTATAACTCCAGAGTGCAAAAGGAGCCAATCAAACAGAACAAATACTAGCCCAACTATCTGCATATGATGGAATAAAAAAGCCACAATGTAATGGACATATTACAGTTCAAATGATGAGCTGGAGAAAAACATGAGCACAGTATCCAAGTCAAATGACCCAGCAATCTGAGATTAAAGAGCACATGCTATAATCTCAAGAGCAAGATAGAAAAAATGTATATGAGTATTAGCATAGAGTATCGTGAGTACATTTACCTGGGGCCAACCTAATGAGGTAAGGGGAGGGTGTCTCTGGGCAACCCACCCCAACCTTCAGGGTTATCCTATCCAGGTATCCAAGGTATATAGCCCCCCTATATGTTTAGTACTGTGATAATCTGAATAGTCATTACCCAGTATGTGCTCCCTTCCATTTAATGTACTGCTGCGGCCAAGTTTATTCGAGCATTTGCCCGTTCTTGGCCGCAGCAGTAGCCTGGCGCGCGCCCGAGAGTGACGGGCGCGCGCCGAAGCAGCGGAAGAGCGCCCTCCGATTGGGGCACTCTCCCTACCGCTGCCGGGTCCGCCGGGTCCCCCGGAACCCCCTGCCGCTGTCCCGCGATCGTGGGACACCAGGGCTCCCTCGGGGGGGAGCCCCTGGACGCGCGTGCAGGGGGCGCACGCTCCCGAAGACGCGTGACCGCTCGTCTATGAAGCGCGGCACGCCGAGGGGCGGCCACTAGCAAGCCGGGAAATCTCCCGGCTTGCGGTACCGGCCACACTTTAATAAAGTGTGTCGGTAGTGCACATGGACCAAAGCACTTTTGAGCACCATTCCTTCACCAAACTATGGGCCTCATGCAGTAAGCGTCGATTAAGTGAAATCGGCAAGTTTACCGATTAGTCATGTTAATGGCGATTTTTCCTCTCCGTATGCAGTAAGTGCCGAATACATTCAAAATGAACCCGAAAACAAATCCGCCCACTCTCACGATGATTATCCGATCACACACAGGTGTATCGGCGTGCGTGGCGGGGTGCTGATAGGTTGCCCAATCACAAATCTTGCTGAATCAGGCGAAACAAGCATGTATTGGATTGCGCGCCATATTTAAAGTCAACGTGTTCTGCTAATCATTCTCTGTGTTGTTGGGAGTGAGAGAGAGAGAGAGACGCACAGAGCTGGCTGATTGAACATTTGCATATTGACGGAGAGACTTGTTGTGTATTGGGTGAGCTTTGTCCATTGTTGTTTTGTTTACATCTTTGTCTTGTTTTATATGTGGAAGTGTTTCGTGTGATTGGCTGTACATTTATTGTCTGTTTTTTGTGAGTGCTGGAAGTATGCCCGCAAAGCGTGGGAAGAGTGATGCTGGTGGGAGTGGGAGTGCTACTCGTGCGAGTACGCGTCGGAGTGAACGTACTGTTCAGGGGAGTGCTGTTGCTGGTGCACCGAGTGGTGTTGCTGGGAGTGGGAGTGCTGTTGCTGGGAGTGGGAGTGTTGTTGCTGGGAGTGGGAGTGCTGTTGCTGGGAGTGGGAGTGCTGTTGCTGGGAGTGGGAGTGCTGGTGCTAGGAGTGGGAGTGCTGGTGCTAGGAGTGGGAGTGCTGGTGCTAGGAGTGGGAGTGCTGGTGCTGTGAGTGCTGCTGGTGGCCCAGTTGCTGATGGGGTGGATGGTGGTGGCGTGCTTGCTGGTGGGCAGCTTTTGGAGGCTCTTCCATTGGAAGAAGGAGAGTCCAGTCAGCACCAGCCAAGCTCTGACCCTAAACCTGCTCGGAAGAAACGTGTGGAGAAGCCACGTAATCCTCGCTTCAATGACCAGGAAAATACAGCTCTTGTCACTGGCATTCTGGAGCACTATGACAGTATCTATGGACATTTACTAGGTAAGTGTACCTTTACATTTATTATTCAAATACATGTGATCCTAGGTCATCTGAGTTTTGTTCATATGCAAATATGGGTTCAGAATATCTATCTATGTTAATTAGTCTGGAAACACAGCTTTTTATCATGCCTTACAAGGACAACTAAACACAGGCGGTCAATTTGCCATAACTGCATACAATATGAATGCAACCTTGCTTACATGTATAGGTTTAGTAGTGAATGCTCATGTGCTTCACATATTACACATAAAACAGCATGTTTGCTATCTCTTGGAACAGCTAGCAGTGTAGGAAACTGGTGCTTATATTATTAATCATTTACCTCATATATTTTATATGTTTTTCAAGGGCGGACAAGTTCAGCAAGCAGAAAAGAAATGTGGGACACAATAGTCATTGGTGTCAATGCGTGTGGGAATCATGTGAGGGACAAGCGGAATTGTCACAAGAGATTTGATGATATTAGGTCCAAATTGAAAAAGAAAATACAACACCAACGCGTGCATGCTACTGGCACTGGAGGTGGCCCGACACCACAACGTCTCATATTAAGTCCATTGGAGGAGCTGCTTCGGGCAAAATTACTTCCCGTCGTCGTGGAAGGCTTACCTGGTGACCGTGATATAGGAATTTACCCCTCACAATTTCCACCAGGTGAGAAATATTACTGTACTAGGCGTGTCGTTGCTTACAGTTATTTTGCATAGTTACACTGCTTTTTATACTGTCTTCACAATATAAGCATACCTGCATCTTTATATGTATATGTCTGATTCTGTATATATATATATCTCAAAATAGACATATATGTTGTAGTCCTACTAAAAGCAGTAACTAATATAGCACGTGCCATTGCGTGCTCATTTACATGTGAATTCCCAAAATGCATTGCTGCAGTGGAAGCAATTGATGGTGGGCGAAGATGGGGAACAACAGGGTAGTACACATGTGTAACACATGTTAATGAGAAATTATTACTAGCTACAGGTACAGAACAGAAATATGTAGAATATTATTGTGTATTTTATTTATTTTACTCCGACAAACATGACATTACTGCCTATTTTAAGCATGCATCAAATATATTGCATGCAACGGCCTATAAACATCACTTGCACTAACACATCTATAGTTGTTTATGAAAAGGTCCATTTTTGCTTTAACTCATATACAGACAGCATAATGAGGCACACGTATCATATTTTATGTCATTGTTTTCATAACTTAAAAACTGCACACGACTATTTAGCTCATCTACCATTGTGTTAAAGCAGCTGCAATTAATATCTCATCACAGCATACACTTCAACAGAGGGGGTGGGGTTCAGCACACACACTAATTACAGCCTCATTTTAGGGTCAACTTAGTTCACACCATTTTCACCTGTTTCAAGTAATTGAAAGGTGTGGCTCATTAGGCTTTTTGGGGAAGGGAATACCGTTCTTACAACCTGACTAGCACAACTGAAGTTAATCACACTCATTTGAAAGCTTCACTTTAGCTACTAAATGCCCCAACAACTCATTACTTATCAAAGCGTACGTCACACATTAGTTCACTCATATCTATAGTTGAACTACTACTATCAACGACACATTATCACACACTGCATGTGTTGTCTTGTTTAGTCACAGCCACATTCATGTGTGCCACATCTTATATTAATGTACCACACATATCCTCTACCAAAAACAACACTTTTTGCAATATGACCACCTTCATGATAACCATTGTGAATGGTCATCTCATGATAGTTATGTACATTATGATACTGATATCACTACACAACATATGATTTTTATGTACAAATTTTATCTATTTATCCTCACGCATTACTGCAGGAACATAGTATGTTTTATGTTAGGGAACTCAAAAGTTCTAAGTACACAGGCATGTACATTGTTATTACAACTATTTATGTTCACTTTCACACACACATTTTGGGTTAAGGAAATGATGCTGTTAGGTACTCATAAATACAGAACATACAATAACTCTTTGTTCAATATTTACACATGTAAATGTAAAACTTATGTTATTGTTATATATAGTTGCCCCTGAAGGACATGTGTCACCTGAGACTGAACAAGTGTCTTCACCTGGGTCAGCCAGCTCAACACACCTAGAAGGTGAGTGTATCAGTTGGTGGCCATATAATATGTGCTCTTCTATATGTTATGTTGTCATGTTCATTATTTGTTTTGCACATCTTCTTTAAATAGGATTACTTAGTGTCAGTGAAAATGAAGTGTAAGGCAACTTGTATTGTGTTAGTGATGTTAACTATCATGTAGGAGTTGTGAGTTTACAGCAAGTTTTCATTCACTCATATTTCATACTGAGTCCAAACATTATTCTTAAGTCAAGGTAGTTTTTAATGTGAGGTTATAAAACGTATGGAAACATGTTAGTTGTTACTTATGACACAGTACAATTACATAGTAACACAGCAGAGATTAACATGCCATTTAATAATGTGTACATTTATTTGTAGAACATGATGAAGAGGATTTTGATGATGATGATGATGATGATGATGATGCCGCCGCCGCCGCCATAGACACACAAATACAAGCAAGTGACCATGAAGAGGTTCCAATTGAAACTGTTTTACCGCCAAAACGTCCAGCAAATACCACATATGATGCAATTGTAGCTTCTGAGGGAAAAATTGTGGAAGCAGAAAATCGTCGCCATTCTGACCTGATGACAGTGCTGGAAAGGATGATTGCACTGCAGGAAGAAACAGTTTCACAATTGGCACATCTCCACAGAGTCTTCATTGAAGTGCCTAAACAGTTGCAAAAAATCAACACCTCATTCGAAGCATTAGTTGTTCAGCAAACACAAGCTAATTACTGGAGAATGACTAATGTACCACAATTCAACACCTCACAGCCAGGATCTGTTCATGCAGGTCAGTTTTCACCACATTCATCTGATATTCATTCACCAGGCCCAAATGTTACCGGTCAAGTAGCAGACATTGCTGTGCAGGTTCCTGATGACATCCTACCGTTGCCATCTGAACAAATTCAGCAGCAGACACCTACAAAGGAGGCGACAAAAACAAAACAAGACACACATGAAACAGACCAACCATCACTTGTGCAGTGTCTACCAACTTGCTCACATGTGTCAGTGGGCACAAGCCCTGTCCGTGAACAGTCACTACCCAAAAGCCCTGTAGGTGAGTCACTGCCCAAAAGCCCTGTAGGTGAATCGCTGCCCAAAAGCCCTGTAGGTGAATCACTGCCCAAAAGCCCTGTAGGTGAGTCACTGGCCACAAGCCCTGTAGGTGAGTCACTGGCCACAAGCCCCATAGGTGAACAGTCACTGGCCACAAGCCCTGCCCGTGAAGTGCCAGAGGCCACTCAAAGTGGCTCTGTTGTGCCTAAAGTTGGTGGCAAAAGAAAAAGGAAAATTCAAGAGACAACAAGCAGGCCTGTTACTCGCTCGCAAAAGGAACAAAAAAAATAAATGTTATAATTCAGAAAATATGTCTTTGGCCTTGTTTTGTTGACTTCAGATTATCTAATTACTATTGTATGTATGCTGAAGACTGTGTTGTTTCCAAACTTTCAACTATGTTCTTGTACACGTGAAGTTTTGGAAATGTTAACACTCCTAATTAATGAATAGTGTTATAAATATTAATGTTTTAATCGTCTGTTCAGTAATGGTCCACCAGGAGCCAGTTGCTAAGTTTAGAGAAGCTGCCATTGACTTTGCAGCAAAACATTGCATTTGGGTGTGTTAATTGATGTAATCATTGCATGTGCATATTATTTTCATGCAATTATAAAAGCACCTATTTAACTGCAAACATCTTTCTTGTACGTGTACAGCAGGATTTTGTGTTAAATATTACTTACCTTTGGTGGCCATTGTAATGTTGTCCTTTAATCATTTATGTGATCTTGTTTCAAGAACATCTCTGAATTGATACTAATATATATGTAGTATGTATTGATATATGCACACACACACACACAGACACACACTGTGTGTGTGTGTGTGTGTGTGTGTATATATAGTACTATCTAAACTGGTATAGATGTATTTACAAAAAACATACACTTCATGCTTCCTTGTGAAAACACACTATTTTAATAATACAGGCCTAATGTTTGACAACTATACTAAGTGTGAGCCTCTAACATTATTGGGTGCAAACAAATGTTTATTACTTAATTCACTCATGTTTATCACCATTTAAATAGGTTTCATACAAGGCCTACTTACTGCCATCAATATGTTGTGTGTACTCCTGCAATATAAAAAAAAAAAAAAAAGATACATTATATATATATTTATATATATATATATATATATATATATATATATATATATATATATATATATATATATATATATATATATATATATATATATATATATACATATATACACACACACACACACACACACACTATACATATAGTACAATATACACTTTATATATATATATATATTTTTATGAGAGAGATATATTTATATATATATAGATACACACGTATTTAAACTCATGCAGACAGGTAGTTAACCAGAATTTCAAATACACACAGAAATGTATGTGGGAAAAAAACATTTCATTTTGCAGGTGTGTGTATTTACTGATATGGCTGTCTAAGCACTATTTTCACACAGTGCTCTTTGTTATTTTTATAGAAAACTCAATGTTACTGAAATAAGTGTAGGAATGTTTTCACAAACGAGATAAAAAAATGATACATGTTTTTCCCACATTCGCCTATCACTAACCACAAAACTTAAACCAATTAAAAGGACACATCCAATTGGCGTTTGAAATAAGGAGTAAAAGTAGTTACTTTTGTTGATCTTGAAAACGAAACACAGGAATTTGTTAGCCATTGAGCAGAATCATTTTGATGAGCAAAGAAGACAGAACTGCACACATCTTTTGTGCTACTCTGACATGGCTGATGAATTCGTTAACAATATGAATCCCCTCTTAGGGTATAAGTACATGGTTTCAGAAGCAATTTTAAACAGTCGCGGACACAAAGCAAGCACACGCCAAATCTATGATTTGATTCGAGCTAAATATCCTTATTACCAAGACCGTAGGCATGCGCGGAATTTTAATTCCTCAATAAGATTCACTTTATCAACTAATGACTTTTTTGAACGTGTGCAGGATAAGCTAGAACACACCTATGGTTTCTGGAAGATTGCAAAGGAAAAGCATTTTACCCTGAAAGAGGGCACATATATTGTTGTGAAAGGCATATTTATTCCTAATGCCAATAGCAATGGATCCGCTACTACTGTTCCGTGTGAATCGATACCTGCTGCAATATCTGCACCCTCCATTCCTGAAACCCACATTGTACAACAACAAAAGTACTATGATTATGTACCAAGCCTTTCAGCTGAAAATGCATTGGAATGGGAACCAGAAGAAATGAACCTACCTCCCGACCAATTGTTTGAAGAAAGCAGTGGCGATTCCTATGAGCGCTTCATGGAGGAGATGTGTGTCATACTGGATTCAGCGGGTGGGTCAAGCGTGGATGAAAATGCCTTGCATTTCTGGAGCGACCAGTTGCAGCCAGACGAAGAGTTAATTCTAGAAGAATGGTAAATATAACAACCGTTATGCGTTGACTGTGCGTTTAAATGTTTTTTTTTTTTTTTTTTTTTTAACCACCATTTTCCCTTTCAATGCGTGGATACAGCGTAACATTGCAGACTGCATAACATGTAGCGATCACAAAGAAATTGTTGCCGAATACAATATAGTATAACCTGAAAGAGTAGTACACATTGCTGACGGAATAAATATACGTACTTTCCTATCCCTTTAACCATATTAGCAACATTTTAACATAACTCTAACACATACCTGTTTTGTTATCATGCAACATTTAAAAGCGGGTCCACCACGTATGACGTGGGACCCTTGTCATGGACCAAGGCGTCCTTAAAAAGGATTACGGATGTAAGTCCCGCCCCCAAGCGACGTGCGCACCTCAAAGCCTATTGGCTGTCATGTTTTGTTATAGTAACGGTAACTGCAGTGTGTCATGTGTGCGGCTCAGTGTTTGTAGGCGTCAACTGGGCGTTAGCTGAATGTTAATTGAGTGGGAGGAGTGTTAGCGTGCGTTTCACGCTGGTTTAACATGACGTCACACGTATTGCATTTGCGCATTGTGTTATCGGCCGTCCTTTCTGTCCAAACACGTCTGTTTAAAAAGAATACAGATGTACTCGTTTAGAACGAATGTAGTTTCGTATTCATTGTATTTGAAATAAAGATTTTATGTTTAATGGTATTTTCAAGATGTATTGAACGCACAACGTACGCTTTGTTTTGCGCATGCGCTAACAGTTAGTGCAGCCAAGCGTGAAGTGCGTGCGCACACTAAGATGTGCGCGCACATTTTTCAGTATACAGGCAACGTTCACATCATATACATAGTTATGCCTGCTACAAATTTAAAGAAACATTACATACTGATGTACACTTGTACTTCTAACATATAAGTGAGTGACGTGTGTATGTACACAATCATATAGAGCTGTGTAATGCGTTGTCACGGATACATATATAGTAAGGTGCCATATTTGACCATCATGTGTTTGCTGTATTTCAGAGATGTCGGGGAAGATACAATCGGATCAATGTATGATTTCAGAAGAGTCTACCTTTATATGAGATTTTTGTGAGGAGGAGCCACCGACTACTATACTACATATGGAACTAATTTTATATTGCTTGCAGCGCTTATTAACAAACAATTAAAAATGTGATACCCTTATGCCTATATTGCATAAGCACTTAATTAACATAATGATGTTGCAAAATAGTGCCTCATGAATTTTTATTGAGTGTTCTTTAATGACTACTATCATTTTATGGCATGGTGTGTTTTATATATAACAACCATTCCCACTCTGCTAACACATTTGTGAATTCTATTGTGTAATGGAACGTATGACTGTCGAAACTATGTAACAATAATAATAATAATAATATGAGCATGTTCATGTATAGCGCTGCTAGTTGTACACAGCGCTTTACAGACACATTTTTCAGGCTGAGGTCCCTGGCCCGTGGAACTTACAATTTATTTTTTGCCGCCTGAGGCACAGGGAGATAAAGTGACTTGCCCAAGGTCACAAGGAGCCGACACCGGGAATTGAACCAGACCCCCTGCTTCAAAATCTCAGTGCCAGTGTGTGTCTTTACTCACTGAGCCACTCCTTCTCCCAATGTAAAGGACACTTACAACCAACTAGCCATTTCTTGTTAAAAATCTCTTGTTACATGGGTATGTTGATAAAATGGTTTGGAACTGTAGCAAATAATGTTATTGGCCAGATGTTGTGGTCCCCTACAATGCATGATGTTCTGATTATGACATCAACATCATGTAATGAAGTACGTTTCTGTGTATATTTCATTAACCTAACTAACTATAGTTTACTGTGTTTATTAAACGTTCTAAAAATACATAGTATAGTCAATATGATGATATAAGCTACCATAATAAAGCTGGTGTTATCATTTGTCGGTGTTATACATGGATCCTACACAAATTGATACAGACACAAACAGTTGTCTTACAAAGTGTGTCTATGCTAATGTGCACGTGATTGACGTTACAATTGTGACAATACTTGATAATTATCATCATGATAATGATGAAGTGACGTGATTTATATTGCAAAAATATTACCAACATTGTCATATTGGTAAATTATAAATGCTAAATGCCAGTAACATTAGTGACAAATTTGTCTTCTCTGTTAACAGTTTAACACTTGGTACATGTAGGACACATCCACACACGTGTGACTTATACATACACATGTCACAAATTTAAATTAATGTTGACTATTAATTCCTAGCATTACAAAACACCAACATTGCTAAATATAAGATGTAGTACGCATTGTTGTGATTGCAGGCATTCATGCATGGAGTTTTATGATCAGTCAATTTCATCCGTGATGAATGATCTCCCGTAAGTAAAGAAATAACTACAGTTATCCCCTTGTCTCCAAACACCTCTATATTACATTAATGGAATTTATAAGGAAACATACATAAAATGTGATGAAATGGGAGTAATAATTTTCTAATACAATGCACATGAAAGCTCAAGAGTAGCTAAATGCATATACATGATACAGAAAGTACATATATGTAACATTTGTGTTTAAACCAATATGTTGGGTTTTGACTTCAAATAATTATAGGAAGATTGATGTAGGCACATCTTATGAGAGATGTCAGCAAATATACATACCATGATCAGTCATACTGGAGATATACCTATAATGCAAAGGAACAATATATAAATTGCAAACATTGACATGCCATCTTCAGTACCGTAAACAACACAGCAAAGTGTGTATTTGGTGTTAAATGTGCAACACCATGTATATTTCATGACATTCAAAATGTAAATCAGGCTGGTGTACACATCATATGGA
Source organism: Ascaphus truei (assembly GCF_040206685.1). Classification (NCBI taxonomy): domain Eukaryota; kingdom Metazoa; phylum Chordata; class Amphibia; order Anura; family Ascaphidae; genus Ascaphus; species Ascaphus truei. Next base: position 355,866,344 of record NC_134483.1, on the reverse strand, counting down.
TGTACATGTTACACTGCACCAATAACATTGTATGTAAGCATACTAGAAGCATGAATGAGTATGGGCATAATATGTGTATTGTGTTAGCATAAGGAACAACACAATGCTAAAATATTAGTGCTTTGTTACCCCAGTTTTATTCACATACACACAACTAAAGTAAAATTGAAGAGGGATTATATAACCTGTGCAACAATAACATACCGGTGCCACATCCCTTTGTGCACACAGCAGAGAGAAGAAAGGTGTGCAACCCATATTCATCTGTGTCCTACCAGAAGGGTATATAAAAAAACATTATTGTTAAGATAACATAATGTAAGTATAAAAGTAGAACTTGGAACATATATGTTTGTACTTACAAGAAAAAAATGAATTGATGAGATTCTGGCGTGTCTGGCCACCACTGGCTGTTTGTTCATTTTCAGCAGCTACATGGGTGGGATGCTCGTCTACCACAGGCTCAGCTAGGTCTGACTGTACATTGTGCCTGAGTGCAACATTATGCAAAATGCAACAGGCAAGGATAATATCACACACTTTTTGAGGCTTGTATAGAAGAGCCCCACCAGTTCTGTCCAGACACCTAAATCTGGTCTTGAGTAGGCCAAATGTCCTCTCTATAACAGATCTTGTAGATATATGGGCTGCATTGTACCTCTCCTCTGCTTCAGTTTGAGGGTTTAGCACCGGAGTCAAGAGCCACGGCCTAATTCCGTATCCTGAGTCACCTATAATGAATGGAGCACACATAAGCTGACATTAGTGATCAAATTGTACAATGCCAACATTCCTAAATAAAAAAGTGTTTTGTGTTAGAACATGTAAATGTGTACTCACCCAGCAGCCAACCATGTTCAAAATGTCCCTCTTCGAACGCATGGAAGACTGAAGAGTTCCTCAGGATAGAGGAATCGTGACTGGAACCAGGGAATTTGGGTACCACATGCATTATCCTCATCGTCGCATCACATACCACCTGTACATTAAGTGAATGGTAGTGCTTACGATTGCGGTACACATGCTCACTCTGACTAGGTGCAATCAAAGCAACATGTGTGCAATCGATTGCACCCAGCACACATGGTATCCCTGCTATATTATAAAAGCCAGTCCTGACTTCCAGCCACTCTGTCGCCTCTGTAGGAAAATGAATATAATTCCTAGCGCGTCTATTGAGTGCATAGAGAAACTGGGTCAAGGCCCGCGAGAATGTAGATTGCGAGACCCCGCCCACTATGCCCACAGTTGTCTGGTATGACGCGGAAGCAAGATAATGTAATGAGCACAGCATTTTAACAAGCCCAGGGACTGCACGACCTCTGGCTGTGAAAAAATCTAAATCTCCCCTTATCTCCTGATAAAGAGCTAAGATTGCTGCTGAACTCAAACGATAGCGACTTACAATCTCCTCCTCACTCATCCCATCTAACAGGGTTCTCTCCCTGTACAGACGCGGACGAGGCACAACTTGTCTCCTCTGTCTTCTCCTCTGATCTCCTGTCCCTCTCCCTGTCTCTGTCGTATCCGCGTGACTGTCCCTGTCACTGTCACTGTCCCTCGGTGTGTCCCTCCCTTGCCCTATATGATTGTCTTCATCATCAAGCATGTCATAGAAAAGAATGTTCCTCCGTCTCCTAAACAATCTCAACATTTTGAAATGAGTAGCTGTGAATGATCAGGTAATGGGCGTCCTTTAAATAGGTATGTGATGATGTCAGGTGACATAGTAAAATGCAAGGTGTTACATTAACATAATAAAGTACTTCTGTGGCAAGCTGTGTGCAGTTCTTGTTATAAGTATTTGTTGTGTGTATTCTGCAGGGAATGATGATATTTGGCAATGATGTGACGTGAACCTTTGTAGAAACATTGCTTGCAAATAAATAGTTGCATGTGCAATGCATGTAACACTTGTGAACGCAACAGTCAGTCATGTAATTAGACAAAAAGGCTGAGATTGACGTGGGAAAAGTTTTGTGTAACATGTGTAATTAGGCATGTTATTGTGACATGTTGACAACAATGAATAGTCGTGTGCATATGCATGCATTTGTGTAATGAGGATAGTTGCTATAGAATGAGTTTACAAGGTGTCCCAATGCTGAATTACTGTACATGTGTGTATAAGTTAGGTTGAAGTGCTTGTAATGCTACGGTTACAATGTAAACATGCAAGTGATTGAGCGTCCAATAAGTGACGTCATGAAAATAGGGAGGACCCAAAACTAGATGTAAACATGAGAATTTAGATGTACATGAACGTTTAAAGATGCGTGTCACATTACAAGCATTGTGTAATGTAAAGGAAGAAGAATATACGGTGTATGTGTGACATGTGTGTCATGTGTAACATCATGTAAATAATTGTCGCTCAGTTCAGTAAAATGTGTGATATGATGTGAGGTTCTCCTTTAAGAGTTGAGTATAGTATTTTCCCTTGGCACATCATCACACGATGAGTAATGTGACCCGCAAATGCTGCAAACATGTAAAAGTATAATGTTATGCAAATAATACACGTCAGCTGTGACACAATGCAGGGAATGCCCCCACACTGTAATGCAAATGACGTTTGTATTGTGAGCAATGAAACGTAAACAGTACTATACTGTTATACGTCCCCGCTCCATTGACTCCATTGATGTACAGAAGTTTTTTTTTTCTAAGTGCCGTTGCGGCAGCCTTAGCGATCGTTCTCCCCTCCAAACTGCCAACTTTAGTTGGCGGGAGAAATTGGCCATAACATCTCAATTTCGTAGTGCCGATCAGGCCCGATAAGCTGTTTTTTTTTGTTGAATCCAGCCGATTTAAAAAAGTGGCGATCAGTGGCGAAAACAGGCTTATCGGCAGGCGAATGGCCATAACAAAATAATCGGCTCCGAAACCTGGCGATATCAAGCACTTATCGGCGCTTACTGAATCTCAAACCCAATTTTGCCTATAAAATGGCGATAATTCCCTTATCAACGCTTACTGCATGAGGCCCTATGAGTATTAGCATAGAGTCCTGGTCAGATGACCAAAGAAAGAGTCCAGTAACGTGATGAAAAAAACATATATGTTACTGTACGTCCAATTTCAATGGTACAAAAAATGAGTTGTAATTTAGTATATTGAAATAAATAAACAGCAAAAAATAAAGTTATACTCAGCAGCTAAGAAATGTCCTCCAGTTGCTGTAGAGAGCCTGGTATCTGTGTACAGGTCTTGACTGCATAGTCAAACTGGGGCTAACTTGCCAACTATAGCCGTGATGCATGTAAGTGAAATGTTGAGTGGTACAGCGTTAAAGAAGAGCTGGAAAGGAACACGCAGGGACAAGCGATCCACAATAGGTCAGCAGCCGCAATCCAAACCCCTTCACAGCATCCAGCACGTCTGCCGATCAGAGGCACATCACTGGAATTGGATAGAGCACAGAGGGTCATACTTTTATTTTTATTTATTTATAAAAATGTTTTACCAGGAAGTAATACATTGAGCGTTACCTCTCATTTTCTAGTATGTCCTGGGCATAGAGTTAAGATGACAAATAATACATGGTAACAAATATAGTTACATAAGTGAACTGTGGGTTTTTTCATCAGATCAGAAATCAGAATGCCCCAGGATCTTGGCTTCTATAGATTTTCTACTTACACGAAGTAGATATGTATAGAGCCTTTCTCCAACTGTGGCTTATCAGCTTCTTTTCATGAAGATCAATGCTGAATAAACCTCAGGATGAATCAGATAAAGGAGATATAGTGCAGATCAATTTTAACAAAAGTGTATTAAAAGCATATACAGTACTTCATGTACTCACATTCTTTACAATCATATTAGGCATGGTAAGTAAGAGTGGGTGCAGGGCTGGTGTCACTTGGCAAAACATTTTGCTGCTTCCAAGACTCCTGGCTTTTCATCCGAGTGTGTCTAGGAGGTGTCTCCCTTGCGGGCTCCCCCGTCGTCTGCCTTCACTTCCAGCTTTGGTTCGCGTCACTTCCGGTTTTGTGCTAGTGGGGGAAAATATCTCTGGACACACCATGATCCGTCCTGCAGACTCTATTCTCTTACTACACAAATGCCTCTGTATCTCAATGCGTTTTAATAGTTCAGCGCTGATTCCTCTAGAGTATATGCCATGCCCCAGTCTTTCTGTCTATATATACCTCCAGTTGGTTAATTGTATAATCGGGCAAACGGTGCTGAAGTGCAAAATTTTAAGTGCAACATAGTTTATACATGTAACCCTGTCCCCCCCCCCTCCCCAATCGCGAGATAGGGTCTATCACAGGGAAAGCAAAGCTGATTACGTAGAGTGTTGTGGTGCAAACCTGCTGCAACAGGGGCCCTGAGTCTCCCACATGGTGTTATAGGGGACTGACAGGACAGGCTTCTGAGGTAGAACTGAGTGATAATCACAGGTACAGCGCCTCCATCTCCTACAGATCCCCAGAGTTGTTGGGAGGAACCTCTGGAGGAGAACTTCTCTCAACTTCTCCCTGACAGATTCTAGTCTCAGGCAAGAATTATAGTTGGTCACTGGGATACTTTATTCCTCTGCAATATGGCAGACTGCCCAGCATACACAGCAGATAATTAGCAGCACATAAGGTATTCACCTTCAGGATGTTCCTGGACATTCACTCCCAGCCAAAGGCACTGAGAGCAGTCCCAGCTCTTCCCTTATCCCCTGATGGAATAAGACGAACAGTCTTCACCGCTCCCCGGAGGGAGGGCACACAGTGTACAGAGCCCTGCACACTGTTCTGTGGTAGACTAACCTCTCTCAAGGGGTAGAGGCAACTGATTTAAATCAGGAAGTACAGCTCATTAAGTAATTTCCAGTAAGAACCAGCCCCCTGTCCCTAATTGAACAGCAGGCCTGATTGCACTACCTTCTCTGACTCACTGAGCTGCAAGTGTGTGGGGAAAAAACATGATTACTCATGGCAAACCTTCCCTTACCAGGGATGATTACTACCAGGAGGAGGACAGAATAATAGCCCAAAACCGGGCTACACACATTATTACAAGCAATGGTTTAATACATAGTAAAACACACACACACACACACACACACACACACACACACACACACACACACATACACATACACACACACACACACACATACATACATACATACATACATATATATATTAACAAAAAAAGAAAAGTTTCCGATCCTAGTGCATTAAACATGATACAAATTTAATTATTCCAACTATCGGAATTTGAAACTCACAAACATCTGTTGTATTCAAGCAATTTATGATATAATCTCATGCCCAAACTTGTCGGTTTAACTCCACTCTGCTCAGACTCTTTGGCACAGTCTCTCACAGGAACCTGTTCCTTCAGGCAACTCTTAGTTGTGTCACCTCCTGGGCAGTCCTCCGTCAACTTGCTACGAGTCAATCTTTGTTCCGGGCAGGGGATGTCTCAGTGGGGAAGAGGATATGCTCACTCCTCCTGTATGCTTCGTGTGGACCACCAGTCACAACACCTCTTTCAGCAATGCAAACACGAACATTGCCTATATTAATGTTCCTCCCATGACTGATGGATCACTCTTTGACAAAGGCCTGAGGGCTGAAACGCATCAGAGGATCCATCAGCTGTACACTTTTGTCTAATAAAGTTTTTTAGTCACCACCACCGTTACCCTTGCCTGCTTCACGGCTGTGCTCCATTCTAGCCTACTGTTGGAGGAGCTTTCTACCTTTTCCTGCCAGACAGCACGCCGGGTGGTTGCTGCGTTCCTTGATGAAATCACCACCGGTCATGTGACCGCCCTACGCGATGGTGCAGTTGCGGGAGGGTTGGCGGTGCAACCTTGAACATTCGGAGGATTGAGACATGACAGCTCCTACTACAGAACCGTGAGTCATACCGAACGCAACACGATTGGTGCTCAGAGCTGAGCCAGTTGCTGAGAGAGACCACATATATGTGCTTATGATACTTTGCCGTGACTTACCTCATTAATTTATTATTTGCGTGCATCAACCACTACGTTGTTTCAGACACACCTGGTGGGTTAACTCTGTTTACCCAATTATACTATGATTTCTTCAGGGGATGGATTCTAGGTACGTTGATAACGTATAAATACCCCCAGAAACCAATCAAAAGAGATCTTGACACTCAAACACGTGTGTTATAATCACCAACATCTCTGTAACTAGCACACAACTTAACAAATTGTTAAACATAATGAATTAAAACTAACTTCTTAAACAAACATATAGAAAAAAATGTTTTCTTTATGTAACGGGTATTCCCCCACCCAATCGCATATATAGTGTGAGTGCGGAGAGCATACAGTGTTACCAGGTGTGGTGCTTTACCTGTTAGGCTCACAGGAGGGCTGAGCTTCCGCCACGGGGAACCTGGGGCAATTATATTAGGAGTAACCCTGTACTCGGTGCAGCGCCTCCACCTGCGATGGTTCCCAGCAGAGTAGGAATTGTTCCTCGCAGGACACATACAAATGCTAGCACACAGTGTGTATGATAACCAATACCTTTTACTTGGGAACATAAGACACATATACCATCAACGCAATAACAGCAGGTGTCCTTCTCTAGAGGAGACACTAACTAAGGCGTCTCACCGGACGCTTCCCCCAACACTGGGTGATCCCACCCCGTGCCCAATAATTCACCACCCAATGTCCCGCACTCTTGCAGAGAGAGGATATGGATGACTGCGCAGTCACTAATGAGCCCGTTGGTGCACTTGTAGATCTAGAGTACCTGCCAAGCACTCCAGTGCTCGGATCTGCAACTACTTCGCAAAGGATCCGTCGAGTTCCGGCCCGACATCCAGGATCCACCGTCCGGGGAGACCCCACCAAGATGGCCTCTGCAGCCGCAAAGAATAGCAGCGCCCAACCTTCTGCACAGGTGTGCAGCATCAATGGAGTCCCTATCTAACACTAGCGCTACTGTGACAGGGTCCTAACCTAGGGCCTGTCCCTATAGCACCACAAACTGGGGAGTGAGGACCTATCTGGGACCTAAGGGGTTACTGGCCTACTCCGTTCCCCTAGCTCTTCCCGTTCCTCACTCTAACTACCTAGTACTCCCAGCGCCTGCAGCAACGCACTGCAACCTGCTGGGTGCGTGCAGCAAACGTGCTGTACAAACACTGTGCCTTCTTGTCAGACCTCACAGCACTGACAGCCGTGACTCTTACAAGACAGCACACACACACAACTAAGGGCAGAGTCCCTAACCTGGGGCCGTCACTTATCAATTACCCCCTAGCCTGGTGGGGAGTTGGGGCCTACCTGGGATATGGGGGACCTTTCCTGGTGCAGGAGCTTCACTTGCTCCCTACACCCTTCCTTCCCCTTCCTGCTCCCAGCTCCAACTGACTAGCGTGTGCTCAGTGCGCGAAATGTATCCTTTCCTCTCTCTGTGCAGGGAGATCCTAGGCCCTAGTTGCTCCCTGGCATCATGTGGGGCACAGCCGAGGCTCATGGGACTTGTAGTCCCTTCCAAGAGCCTTCCCTGGTAGGTTAGGGTTCGCGCGCTTTCCTTGCTCTCTCCTTGCGCATGTGCAACTCCTCCTGGCTCCTGTAACCTCCCTGCCTCGTCCCCACTCTGTCCCGCGCATGCGCAATCACACCGCATGTGCACACATCCAAAATGGCGGCCCCCGCTAACCGGGTGCGCCGCCGGAGCTCCAGGGACGCCTAGCGCTCCCTGCACTGGCCCCCACCTTTGTGAACAGCCGGCGGGTCCGTCGCTGCCTCCGGCGGCACCCGCGACCACGCTGACACAGAAAAGGGGGGTCTCGGGAAGCCGAAGCGCACCAATGCTACATTTAATACAATCAAATTTTGTTAAACATATACCTAATTGGTATTCATAACAGACACAATTGTGAGGACTTAAATATACTATTCAATTGATTTGGCTTATTTAAACTATTTATTTGGAGGAAAAGCAATTATTAATGTGAACATTATTTATAAATATTATTGTCGTATGAAAAACTTATTTTTAAATAATAAATTAGAATTAATGAATGATCATGATTTAAAGAATCAAGGCTCAATTTTATTTTATCCCAATAACTACTTTTTAATAAATGCGATCTAACATCTTACATTTTGAGACACTATCTGGATGAGAGCCAGTCTTTTCGTGACCAGTACAGTATTTGAACGTACATTCTATCAGATCCCTATTTTTTTTGTTGATGTGAGATCTATCAAATACCAAAATTGTATTTTATATTTAGAACTAGACTTTCTGAGGAGAATCAGAGGAAAACTGTCTGCAATCATTAAAGCACTTTTACCTAGAAGATGGATAGGTGCAAAGAAATAAACAAACAGAGCAAGTCATTAGTCATAATTCACGTAATTTATTCAAATCTGACAAGTCAGAGTTGTATAGCAATCCTACTGTGATATATGTGTTTATATTGTGTGTATTATTAAATACAATATTTTGACATATAATATGTGCTGACTTGGTGTACTTCTTGTATATACAGTATCAAGTGATATGTGTGTGTAATATATTAATAAAATAAATAGAATGATTCATATTAAACTATGTTAAGTGATTTTAATTACATTTCTTAATATGTGTAATATTTGAACCCCAAATTATATGTGATAAGCTCTGAAAGAAAGATCTATATATAAATGAACTTATATGGAATGTGTACTAATGTATAACAATATAACTCCAACCAGGACCTTTAAAAAAATAGGACACAGAGGGAACATGTCAAGCATGTTCAACCCAGACCTCCATATCATATCTCCAGATATATGATATATAATCATACAATTATCTAAAACCCTACCTAGGATATAAGTATTTAAGAAAAAATTAATACAATAATTTAGGAACACTTTGGAACAATTGATTACCTCTACATCTAATTAAAATATTAGCTCAAATCACATTAACCCCAGAATATCATGGGGAGAGGAGAAAAAAAGTGGGGGGGGAGGGAACATAGACGGGATGTCATTAACGGTATTAAGGCATTCAGTATATCCTGACATTGTGCACTCAAACACATTAATGATCCTGGTTCCCTTAAAGTTATAAGTTTAGAGATTATTCCATCCACTCTTTTAAGTGGTAATAGGTTCAAATAACTGTGTAGAAATGAATTGTATTGTATGTCTTTATTTATATAGCGCCATTAATGTACATAGCGCTTCACAGTAGTGATACATGTGGTAATCAAATAATTAACAGATAATATAAATAACAGGTCATGGGAATAAGTGCTTCAGACATAAAAGTAACATTAAGGAAGAGGAGTCCCTGCCCCGAGGAGCTTACAGTCTAATTGTTATGTAGGGAGAACGTACAGAGACAGTAGGAGGGAGTTCTGGTAAGTGTGTCTGCAGGGGGCCAAGCTTTATGTATCATGTGTTCAGAATATCCACAGTGCTATTCATATGCTTCTTTAAGCAAGTGTGTCTTAAGGTGGATCTCAAAGGTGGATAGAGAGGGTGCTAGTCGGGTACTGAGGGGAAGGGCATTCCAGAGGTGTGGGGCAGTCAGTGAAAAAGGTTTAAGGCGGGAGAGGGCTTTAGATACAAAGGGGATAGAAAGAAGACTTCCTTGAGAAGAACGCAAGAGTCTGGATGGTGCATAACGAGAAATTAGGGCTGAGATGTAAGGAGGGACAGAAGAGTGTAAAGCTTTAAAAGTGAGTAGAAGACTATAGTGTGAGATGCGGATTTGATCGGAAGCCAAGAGAGGGATTTCACGAGGGGAGATGCTGAGACAGATCTAGGAAAGAGTAGAGTGATGCTGGCAGCAGCGTTTAGGATAGATTGTTGGGGAGACAGGTGAGAGGCAGGAAGGCCGGACAGCAGGAGATTACAGTAATCAAGACGGGAGAGAATGAGGGCCTGAGTCAGAGTTTTAGCAGTCGAGCAACAGAGGAAAGGGCGTATCTTTTTTATATTGTGGAGGGAAAAGCAACAGGTTCTAGAAATGTTTTGAATGTGAGGGGCGAATGTGAGAGAGGAGTTGAGTGTGACCCCTAGGCAGCGTGCTTGGGCTACTGGGTGAATGATCGTAGTTCCAACAGTAATTTGGAAGGAGGTAGTAGGGCCAGGTTTGGGAGGAAGTATGAGGAGCTCTGTTTTAGCCATGTTGAGTTTAAGGCGACGGAGGGCCATCCAGGATGATATAGCAGAGAGACATTCAGAAACTTTGGTTTGTAAACCAGGTGAAAGGTCAGGTGTTGAAAAGTATATTTGTGTGTCGTCAGCATAGAGGTGATAATTAAACCCAAAAGATGTTATTAGGTCACCTAGAGAGAGTGTGTACAGAGAAAAGAGAAGAGGTCACAGGACAGAGTCCTGGGGTACCCCCACAGAGAGATCAATAGAGGAGGAGGAGGAGGTGTTAGCAGAAGAGACACTGAAAGTACGATGGGAGAGGTAGGATGAGATCCAGGATAGAGCTTTGTTCCGAATACCAAGAGTATGGAGAATGTGAAGAAGAAGAGGCTGGTCCACGGTGTCAAATGCTGCAGAGAGGTCGAGTAATATGAGCAGAGTGTAATGACCTCTGTCTTTGGCATTTGGAATTCTATTGGATTTATTGTTTGGGGAACTTATCACCAGCTTGTTTCAATTAATGTTTGGATATTAGTACTTCGGTATGAGTAGATGCCAGACATTTGACCACTCCCCCTTCATTTTTTCATAGTCGGCTTATTGAAATGTTGTGTGTTTATTGGGGGAGGGGGGGGAATGAAAAGATTTTTAATCAAAAGAATTTTTTTAATACAATTTTGTTTTTTTATTATATATGTCCAGTGTATCTGTGCCTTCATATTTCACGAGGACTGCTATGGCTCTGCATGGGTCTATTGGATTTTATAATTGATATGTTAATTACATTCAGTCATTAATGTATCAGTTTTTACCAGTTTTAATTAAAGTATCTTTTGTTATTTGTATTATATGTGGGTTATAATGTAGTATATCCATATTATGGTTTGTATATCTGCATCTCTGTGTAATTGTATATATTTCCCTTTTGATCTTAATCTCTATACACATGTATTTCTATCTTCTATCCTGCTTGAACTTTAAGTCTAATTGCTTGTTGCCATGGTTACCAAGTATCTAGACACTATTTATACTACCTTGAGAGCACTAAAGGTCTTAACTTGAAGTCACGTGTTATAGTGATGAAACACGTTGGGTTGCGAAACTGATGCCATTGCGTTGCCAAGGAAACTGGCTTTTACACTTATCACTCACGTTGAGGTTTATTGTGTATTAGGTAATAGTTTTGACGCTGATCCCTTTTTGTTGTTTATGCTTAACATGCGTTAATTTAGGTTACCATCACTGTAAATAGGCAACCAATCAAAGCGTGACTTACAGTAAATGGCAGCTTTCAGCCAATCACAGTGTGACACAGTAAATGGCATCTTTCAGCCAATTTCAGTGACACTGGCCATATCAGATCTTAATGAATAAGGCCCTATATGTCCTCAGTAAGCATTACTTTCAATGATTGGATTGACATCACTAAAACATTCCCAAATGATAATGATCGATTCTTATTCTTAATGTATTCCCACATTAATCATGCTAAACATTTTTTTTTATTTCTATCCTGAAATAAGTCTTGCAATCAATATAGTGCATTATAGAATCAGGTACAGCATGTTTTTATTAGATGAATATAGCAGTAATCAGTAATTTAATGGTAAAAGTCCAATTAGTTAACAATGTTATAGCAACATATATTTTTTTGTTGGTACTTTTGCCCTACTGGACAAAATGCAAATGCACCTGTAAAGCTATATACATTGTACAGTACACACATCAGCAGGCTCAAGTGCTGTATTATCAGCATGCACTGATCTTGTTAAAAAGATCTGGCCAAAAGGTGATTCCTTAAAACATTGAGTAACATCTGCTTTCTGTATCTTTTGCCCATAGGAGTAGGGTTTTACAAAATTGATTTCCCCACTATTTATATGACCTTTGACAGCTTCAGTGATCGAATACCTGCTTGCTACTTGTCATTGTTTACAACAGCACTTAGCTACATGATTTTGTTGCTGACAATGCAGTATTTCAGTCATAAAAGTGCAATGCATGCAGATGAATAATAAGGTGATAAAACATTGTAGAAAGCTTGCCTGGCGTGTTAAGAGTTCATGAAAATAATAATAAAAAAATTTATATTTGTATTAATTATACCAAACACACAGTGAATGTGTTGAGTTAAATCCTATAATATTTAACTCTGGAATGCAACACAATTATGTTATCTAGGAGTTAACAGTATCTACTGTATAATGAAGCAGAGATATTCAAATTGAATCAGATATTTGTTTTGTGCTTAACGGAAATATAGAAAACTAAGTTGTGACATTATGGTTTTATTAAGCCACAAACAGAAATGTTTGTCACATTTGTTACGGTTAATGAATGGGCAAAACAAGGAGAAGGGAAAATAGAGTAAGCTAGATAAGGCTGGGTGATTGCATAACATTTTTACAAGAAGGCTTAGCAAATGGACATGAAGGTGATATTACCTGTACATTAGTCATGTAACTTGTCTCCAAAATTTCTTAGTGAACTTTGTCTTTTTTGCAAATGTTTTCATGGGACTCTCTCGAACAGTTCACACATCTCTAATTAGGAGCGCAGGTTATTAAGCCCAAGCAGCAGTAGTTGTATGTTTTTGTTGACAGACTTGTTTTCCAAATTTGGTTTCTGTTTTACTTATCTACTGTAGTTAGGCAATTTTTCAGATTCAAATTCATACTTTGAGTATAATGAACAAGTGACTAATATCTAAAAGAGGAGTGACATGGATGAGAAGAAAACCTTGTGAGCCACAGCAACATTTTATACTAAAATACTGTAAGGACATCAGGCAGTATTTCTTTTTTAAGAATATCTATTGCCAATATCAGATGCATTATTTTGCAAAAGCTTAAAAAAAACTATTGGATTTGGTGGTTATTAACTTAATACATTTTATTGGAGTCTCCTTTTAATACAGTCAAAAGAAGTGAAGAGTTTAAAGCACACATTTCACTTGTAAATTAAGGTACTATTCAACACACCCAGTGACGTTAAAAATTAATGTAAGAAGAATAATATACGTCACAACAGAAACCATAGGGGTAGTGCAGCTCGGATGAAAAAATACTTTTTCCAATCATCTTTAGAATTGTTTGGTGCAGCATATGGAGGACAAATATTCCCAGGTATATGCAAAAATGAAAAGGGGAAAAAATCATGCAACATAGCAAAAAGCTTCAAAATTTTGAGGTACTGTAGAAAAATCCAAAATCATCACACACATGATATGTATTAAAATAAGGTGATGATGAGATTAAGGGGCCTATTCTAGTAGCTTCAATAAAATGACTACCAAATCGAACGGTTTGGTATGACCCTACCGAACGGTCTGACATTTGTGTTATCACGGTATTCAGAAAGGATTATCGAGTCAGAAACCGGGAGGTTGGAAAATGCCAATACCGCTCGGGATAGCAGTGTACTTATCTCAGCCTTTTTCTATATTCTACCGCTGCGACCTGCCCGCAGTCTGTAAGAACTGCACAGAGAGAGCTGCATCTCCCTGCACAACTCTTACAGACAATTGCAAGTTTTTTTTTTTTTTAAATAACAGAGTATGGTAGCAGGGGGCCTTTGGAGCTGAACCGCATTAATTTCAGCCCTGAGGACACCTGCTTCCTGAGTTACAGGCCCCAATATTGGGTGCTGGTATCTCCTGTGCGTTTAAATCTCCCGGTCACGTGACGTGGGACATTTAAACAATGCAGGGAGATACCGGTACCCCATATCGGGGCGTGTAACTCGGGAATCAGGGGGTCCCTGATGCTGAAAGTAATGTGGTTCAGCTCAGGAGACACCCTGATGCAATACTCTTGTAGCCCCCTTTCCCTATGCCTAAAGGAAAACGCATGCTGCTTTATCCTGTATGCTCACAGGAGGCCTGAGCCTCAGCTTCTGGGAGCCTGGGTGAGCTCTCTCTGTGCAGCGCCTCCACCTATGAGGGATCAGAGCGTGGGAGGGATGACTCCTCATAGTACGCAATACACTCCGTAATACCAATATAACACCACGCAATATATATATATATATATATCTATATATATATATATATATATGATAAAAAATCACTGGCACTCCAATAGAAATTCAATAATGAATAGGTGCATGTCCCATATAAATAATAAAAGTATACATTACCGCATAGCAGCAAAAAGGGAGACAGCACTCAGGTGAATGAAAATAAATGTATTAAATACAGCACATAACTCCAACGTTTCGATCCCACAGGGGGCACCACCCTTTTTGCTGCTATGCGGTAATGTATACTTTTATATATATATATATATATATATATATATATATATAAATATATATATATATATATATAAATATAAAACTGATCTTTACTATACAAAGGATAAGGCAACAATAACACACACACCCTGGGGTAGATAGCCACAAATAACCCTGAGGTAATTATGTACCTGTATACCGGTGTCCAACAACCTTTCCCAGATATATGTCCCAGGGCTGCGCTACCCTCCCTTGGCCTGATGGTGCACGTTGGGTACCTTCCTGGGTACCCCAGTTCCCAGGTGCAATTTGCGGACGTGTGCTGAAGCAGGTCCCACGCAGCGGGGCCTCCAACAGCAATTCCCCCTCTCGCCTAAGGTCCCCGTCCTCCATGTGGTGTGAGCTCCAGCCAAGTGTCGCACACAAATGTCCCTGAAACTGAAGGCTGGTCCCAGGCCGCAGATCGTCACGTGGATGTCCGTCCACCGGTGCAGTAGTGCGGCAACAATTCTAAGAGGAAGAGTCCCTATCTGGGGCCTTCCCTAAAACACTAAACTTATTGTGGCTCAGGGCCTAGCTGAGGGCCTAAGGGGCAAGGTCTGGCCTAATACAGAAAGCTACTGCTCCCTGTACTCTACCTTCCAACTTGTCGCCTCAATCAGCTCTGGTTCACGGGCTCTCGGCCCATGGAGGATATCCTGTTCCTTCAGGCTGCTTTCAGCCCATTGGCTGGATCAACCCACATGATCTCCCCCCCCCCCCCCCGAGGATTCAGGGACCTGTAGGCCCACTTCAGTCTATGTGGAGCCAAATCCAAGATGGGTGCCATGCTGGCCACACTGCACATGCACTCCCCTCTCCAAGATGGCCGCCCCCTACCAACAATCCGATCGCGCAAGACTCTGTCGTACAGCAGAGCTGCTACCCCTCACCATAAAAAAGCTTCATTACCTTAGCAGCTAAGGTAATGAAGGGGTTAAGCCAGAGTATCTGGTTTCTTGGGGGTACCGGGTGTGTGTGTAGGGGTAGTTGCCCCTGGATGGGTGGTTAGGCATACCGGGAAGTTTGCGGGAGGAGATAAACCCTTCACTACCATAGCGGTGTTAACTGCTATGGTAATGAAGGGAGTAACCTCTCCCGCTACCCACCCAAGATGCATAACCACCCACCCTGGGGAAACTACCCCTTCACCCCTCCCATATACCCCAAGAAACATTCAAATACAACAACCCTACTACCCACCCCTCTACCCCTAACCCCTACATATACAGTACAATAATGGGCAAAATTGCTGTAATCATATATGGCTAATAGCGCATTTACTCTTAAAAAATAAAACTGTACCTTTCCATTTTTGGAGTGCTGTTACTGTAGTGCCAACGAGTATTCTAAAACAAACCTGGGGCAATTACCAACAAGACCCAGGTACATGCTGGGTACATGCTGGGTACATGCTGCAACATTCCTGTGACATTTCTGCAGACAGACTAATGGTCCATCGGATTAATAGCAGGGGTCCCTGGCAGTCCCATTCAAACTGAATGGGACAGCCAGGGACCCCTGCTGTGTTAATTCGATGGTGCATTACTCTCTGCAGAAATGTCACTTAAATATTGCACCATGTACCCAGCATGTACCTTAGTCATGTTGGTGATAGCCCCAGATTTGCCCCAGATTTTCAAGGCAAGTTTAAGGCAAGTTTTAGAATACTCGTCGGCGCACCTGTACATTATCAAATAGGGAGGCATGCTACCTGATTGGCTATTTTCCCTCCCTTTTTGAAGCTCTCAAAAAAGGAAAGGCATCTCATAGTATATCTACTAATTCGATTGATGGGTATACCATGTGATGGCTTTCATTTTTGTTTTTTCTGAAGTGATGTCATCTTACAGGGAGTGAAGCCTATACTACCTGGTTGGCTGACTTCCCTCCCTTTTTGATGATGTCACATCCTTTAAAAAAAAAGGATGCTCTCACATGGTAAACCAACCAATCGGATTGGAAGTGTACCATTTGATACTCAAATGTGACATAACAGGCCATATATAAGGCCTTCGCCGTCTCATTTGAGTGCAAGAAGATGTCGGGGCAACATCTCCAGGCCCCTTTGGATTATAAAGAAGAGAAGACAGAAGAAAAGAAAGAAGAAAATAAAGCAAAGAATGAAAGAACTTACCAGAGATGTCCCTTCAATCAACAGAGGACCATGGACTCTGCGCATCAGGCTGATGAGCATTGTGTCGAGGGTCAAGAGTTGGTACCAGAGTAGTATTATTTATTTATTTATTTATAAAATGTTTTACCAGAAAGTAATACATTGAGAGTTACCTCTCATTTTCAAATATGTCCTGGGCATTGTTATTTTGACAAATAATACATGGTTACAAATACAGTTACAGACATGAACAGGGTATACATTATATACAATACATTGCATGCACAGTTAGAGAAGATGTATATTATAGGCTTATGTAACAGTTACAGACCAGATTAAAATGTGAGACAGCCTTAGTTTTGAAAGAATTTAAACTGGTGTTGGATGTGAGAGTCTCCGGTAGGTTGCTCCAGTTTTGGGGTACATGGTAAGAGAAGGAGGAGCGGCCGGATACTTTGTTGAGCCTTGGGACCATGAACAGTCTTTTGGAGTCAGATCTCAGGTGATAAGTGCTGCATGTGGTAGGGGTGATGAGCTTGTTCAGATAGGTGGGTACAGTAGCTTGCCCAGAAAGTATTTGAAGGCAAGACAGGAAAGGTGAACTTTGCGCCTAGACTCGAGTGATGACCAATCTAGTTTTTTGAGCATTTCGCAGTGATGTGTGTTGTAGTTGCATTGGAGAACGAAACGACACATTGAATTGTAGAGGGTGTCAAGTTTGCCAAGGTGGGCTTGGGGTGCCAAGCCATATACTATGTCTCCATAGTCGATAATTGGCATTAGCATCTGCTGTGCAATACGCTTTCTGACCAGCAGGCTTAGGGAGGATTTGTTCCTGTAAAGTACACCTAGTTTGGCATAGGTTTTGGATGTCAGGATATCAATGTGCATTTCGAATGTTAAGTGGGAGTGGGAATCTCGGCAAAGGTAAGAAACACATTGATTAGCTTTTATTTCATTTTATATATTTTTTCAGGTTGCCCATTGACTGGCAATGTGCTTATCTATGCCCCTTTCTTGGTATAGATAAGCACAGTGACAATCAATGCATTTTTTGGCAAATACTTGTTTTTATTTAATTGCCATGTTGGTTTTTTTTTTTAGGTTGCCCATTCATTGCGTTGTGACAATCCATGCCCATATTGTGGACATGGTTTACCACAGTCACAATTAATGGCTTTATTATCAAATGCTTATTTTTATTTAAATTTAATGTATTTTATTTTGTGTTTTTTTTTCAGGTTGCCCATTCATTGTGGCAATCCATGCCCATATTCTGAGCAGTAACAGTAACAATCAATGGGTTTATTGGCAAGTGTAATGTTTTGTACTGCTATGGCAATGTTATTTTATTGTGTAAACGTGCTATTAGCCATTTTTGGCTATTAGTGCATTTTCCCATTTGTATGTCTGGTCAGGGCCACCGACAGGGGGGGATAGCCAGTAAAGGTGTTCCAGGCCCGGTGAGTCAGGGGGCCAGGACCCCGCCGCCGGTCATGTGTCACTGTCGACGGCCATGTCAGAAAAACAAACAGATGCTGAAATGCTTTAGGAGAGGAGATCCAATCAGGGCCGCCTTCCTCATGGGCGAGGACTAGCAGCTAATATAAGCAACTGCATAGGCGGGAGAAAGTGTTTGAATCTTCCTGGTTGTGCAGCTGCTTACCTTACCCTACCTGCTCTTTGGCCGCCTCCCCTCCTCCCCCCTCCAGACCATACTGGCATCCGAAAAAACCCCGGACCCTACTGAAATCAATAGCTGAAGGGGGTACACCCCTCCCGGTCCTTCCTTCCTGACACTGAGTCCTCTGTTGGCCGTCTGTAGCAGGCTCCTCTGCTGCCACACAGTGGTGGTCCCCCCTCACGTGTCTTCCCTCCCTCAAAGCCACCCGGGCCCTAGGCATCCAGATCCTCATTCCTCAGCCCCCCCCCCCCTCTCACCCCCTAGGCCCTACCGGAATCCTCTGCCTCCAAGACCCTACTGGCATCCGCAGCTACCCCCTGGACCCTACCGGCATCCGCAGCCCCCTCCCCGCCCGTCAAACCCCATCCTACCTTCCCAGCACTGAGTCCTCCGTGGGCTGTCTGCAGCAGGCTCCTCTGCTGCCACCCGTTACTGGGGTGCTGCAGGGCCCCAAGTTGTCTTCGGTAAGTCTGTTTTTTAAAAAAAATGTATTGGGGGTGTTTAAAAAAAATATGTATTGGGGTGAGGGTGTATTTTTTATATGTATTGGGGGTGTATTTTGTATATGTATTGGGGGGTGGGAGTCTTTTTTATATATCTTGGGAGGTCCTTTTAAAATGTATTGGGGTGGTGGGGGTCTTTTTAAAATGTATTGAGGCAGTGTGGATCTATTTAAAATATATTGGGGTAGTGGGGGTCTTTTTAAAATGTTTTGGGGTGGTGGGGGTCTTTTTAAAATGTGCTTTGTGTGTCTGATGGGGTTTTAGGGGGTGGGGGTAGTTTCCCCATGTGTGTGGCTAGGCCTCCTGGGTGGGTAATGGGTGGGGGGTTAACCCCTTAATTACTATAGCGCTTACTAACCGCTCAGGTAATTAAAGGGTTAGTGGCCATTACTCCGTTTTTTTATTTAAAATTTGCTGCCCATGGAGGACGTGGTGGTTGAGGAGGATGGTGATGAGGAAAAGGACAGCCTTCATCTTGACAGAGGTAAGTAGAACTTTGATTAACTTTATGCTGGCTGGATAATGTTGTGTTTTTAATGGGCAAATGAGCTATTGTCCATATCTGGATAATAAGGATTTTGCCCATTACTGTACTGTATTTTTTTTGGGGGGGGGCAGGTGTTGGCTGTAGAGGGTGTGGGTAGTAGGATGCCCATTCATTGCTATTGGGGTTATCTTTGATTCCATTCAGGGCATAGGTGACCACACTTGTAATCAATGGGTGTATTGGCTAGTATTGGTGTTTGTATTGTGTTTTAATGTTTATTGAGGGTAAAGGTGGTGGGTGTAGGTGGTATTTGTCCCATGGTGCGTGTTTATGCCTACCGGGTGTTTAGCAGGAGGGGTTAACCCCTTCACTACCATAGAGGCAGTAACCACAAAGGTAATGAAGGGGTTAACTCCTCTCACAACCCTCCCGGCAGGCCTAAAAATCCACCACGGTCCAAATAACACCTTCACATACCCCCTATACCCCCAATAAATCGGACACTGGAATTTAACCCCTTCATTGCCTTCGCGGTTAGCCGCTAAGGTAATGAAGTTGCATGTAAATGTATTTTTATTTCATTGGATGGAAGCAGGGGATCTCTGGAGCTGCTATTAATGCGGGTCAGCTCCGGAGACACCCAGCTTCAATCTGATGCAGAAAAAAATATTTTTTTTCTTCTAAGTCCCATCGTGGATCCCACCTAGCCACCCTTGAGGGGGGAAGATGAGAACCTGCGAGTTGCAGCTGCGATGTGAAACTCGAAGCTACTTGAATAGCGTGATATCTCAAAAAATGCAGTTTGAGCATTTTATTAGCTGCTGCTCGGTTTTAGTTTGGATGAGTGCTACTGATTGGGGAGAAGCACTTCTCAAGCAAGTTTGGCATGCTATCAAAGCTTTATGAATAGCTATACCAACTCATTTGAGATGTGCTCAAAATGTTCAATGAGTTACTTATTGAACCTACTAGAATAGGCCCCTAAACCTCTTTTGGTGCTGGCTAGTAATGCAGATGTAGACTGGGGGTCAGAGATCCAGTGTAATATAAGACCTCAGATCCTCTGCTCATAAAAATAGAAAAAAACAGACCATAGACCAGATACACTACTACAGTATGTTATTTACTAAAACAAACAAAAAAGACAATGCACTAACAAAGGGCACTTTGTATTAAGCATTGAGACCACCCTGGGTTAAGGAACTGACACAGACAGTGAACACCAGCCCCAGTCCTCTCTCACTCCAATCAGTAGGGATGACATAACTTCCAGAAGCATCGCTGTCGGGAAACAGAGGAATCGGGTGGGGATCCAGTAGCTTGGGCATGCTTGGTAGTTTAGTTCTGCTCCTGCTCCCCTGCCCTATTTATTTAGTTCGGTAGGAACTTCCTCAGTTCTGTCAGTCTCCAGTCTGCAATACTGTCAGTCTGGAGATTTTTTTTTACCTTTCTTTCAAGTAAAGTTCAGGAAACAAAAGGTATGGTTTCCCGTCTCCTACAGAGATTTGCAAATTAAGTGAATTTTAGGCTACTGTTATGTGATTAGCAAAACATTTTTGCAAATGAGACAAACACTGACAGATAAATGTAAGGAAATAAACATGCACAACAAGTTTCTGTGGAGATATAGCAAGGGAATACTAAGACCGTAAAAAGGGCCACATATACTGTACACTTCATTGTACACAAATGGTATTTGGGAACGCATAACTATTTATTGGCTATGAAAGAAAGCTAACTATCATATTTCTCCTCTCCATATGTTTTTCATTTTATTCCTTACTTTACATTTTTATTTTACATTATGTTTTTCATTTCCGATCATTATTTGTCTTTTGAATACATATCACTTTATAATAATTTCTCTTCTCTTTGTTTATATTCTCTTAGGTAACCGTATTATGTTGATATGATAATGCAGCATCCAAATCCCTGAAGCCTGTGATCAATTTACAGAGCAAAGCAAAATGTCCTCCTTATAAATATTTATAGAAGAGGATTTCAGATTATGTGCTCAGCACCGAATGGTGCTTATTATTTGTATTAATGTTTCATAAACATTTGTGCAAAAACAATATGCTTTACTTTGCTCCTAAGTATTAAGTGGAATTATTGCAACATCTGCTTCCAATGGCTGAGTGCTCAAGCTATTCATGCTATGTCGTAAATTCCATGATGCATTAAGATGTCATTATATGTACCTTCTGTGGTTTTATCTTGATTTACATACCTTGTAAATCATCAAGTAAAAATCAAATGAACCACAGTGTAATATAATTTGCTTTTACCCTCTGTCTTAAAATCCACTATTCCTGAACATTATCTTTTCCAAGATCCAGCTTTCAAAATCTTCAGACAGAAAGTCAATTAATGTACAAAAATGAATGGAGTTAATGAACAGTGCAAGTTAACAGAATGTAATGAATGTACTGTATATCAGAGAAGTGACATTTACACTTCTTATGAAGTTTGGGGTAGTTAGTCAAGAAGTTATACTGATTGTACAGTTCCTTTAGGGTGGGGTATCCATTCTGCGTAACCAGCTATAAGTAGAAATATTGACTACAAATAAGCAAGAAGAAACAAGAAAAAAAACACACAGTAAAGTGAAGAGTAGATCAAATTGCTTAATATTGTTAATTATTTTTATTGGACTGCTTCAGAAATATGAGAGAAGTTATTAAAAAAAACATAAAATATATATTTTCTATTTTGGGCTTTGACTACAGAGTTCTACTGTACCTTAATACTAACATATATCCAGCCTGCTTATCTGCTTATTCACACACAAGACTGTTGTTTAATATATATATATATATATATATATATATATATATATATATATATATTGCAAATGGAAATATTACTGTATGCTCATTTGCATGTCTTAGACAGGTCTGCAACCCTGCCTTTCACCATTATCACCCAGCACACAGCGCTTCCACTGCAGCAAGGATTCTGGGAAATGACATGCAAACGAGCACACAAAGACCGAGTTGTAAGCAGATTTGCGTTGTAGCGGATCGCGCTATAACAGGGTTGAGTTGTATATATATATATATATATATATATATATATATATATATATATATATATATCTATACTTAGTAAAGTTATGGTGGGTAAAAAAAGTGACTAAACCCTCCACAGTAAAGCATATATCAAATGGAAATATTATTGTATGCTCATTTGCATGTCTTAGACAGGTCTGCAACCCTGCATTTCACCATTATCACCCAGCACACAGCGCTTCCACTGCAGCAAGGGATTCTGGGAAATGACAAGCAAATGAGCAGACATTGCCACCTTTTGCTTAAAAACCATTTAACATGGTCCTCTATAAGCTTAAAGCTTGCTGCAATTCACAGCTTTGAGCACAGCCTGGGTTAAGATGCAGAGTCAGTAAACCCACCCACAGACAGCTGTTTCAACCTTAATGGATCTCCTCAGTGTGGGTTGGTTATTCAAGCTTTGCAAAATGAAGCAGGGATAGGTTTCACCACACTTAGTTAAGTTATGGTGGGTAAAAAAAGTGACAAAAACACACTGAGGTGACCCATTAAGGTTGAAACGGCTGTCTCTGGGTGGGTTTACTGGCTATGCATCTTAACCCAGACTGTGCTCAAAGCTGTGAAATGCAGCAAGCTTAAGCTTATAGGGGACCATGTTAAATGGTTTTGAGGAAAAAGGTGGCACTGTGTGCTCATTTGTATGTCATTTCCCAGAATCCCTTGCTGCAGTGGAAGTGCTGTGTGCTGGGTGATAATGGTGAAAGGTGAGGTTGCAGACCTGTCTAAGACATGCAAATGAGCATACAGTAATATTTCCATTTGCTATATGCTTTACTGTGGAGAGTTTTGTCACTTTTTTTTACCCACCATAACTTAACTAAGTATATATATATATATATACAACTCAACCCCGTTATAGCGTGATCCGCTACAACGCAAATCGCTTATAACGCGGTCTGAGCATGGTTCCAATTTGAAAACCTCAATTTTGCGGGATGACTTACCAGAATCAAGATCTCTCTCCTCACTTCATAGGGCTGTCTCCACGTGTTCTCCTCACTCTCCTCTCTGCAGCTGTCAACTCTCGTGTGCGGCGTCAATTAAAAAAACTAATTAAACATTCAATTCAATGCTTTATTGACTAATGGACACATACACACACCATGTGGGAATTGAACATTAATACGTTTTGTATAATACACATGCAGGGATCGAACTCAGGACCTAAGGTAAGACATCAGTTTTGGTATCAGTATTATGGATGGTCTTGAGTTCGATTCCTGCATGTGTATTATGCAAAATGTATTAATGTTCAATTCCCACATGGTGTGTGTATGTGTCCGTTAGTCAATAAAGCATTGAATTGAATGTTTAAAAAAAAATGACGCCACGCACGAGAGCTGACAGCTGCAGAGAGAAGAGCACGTGGACACAGCCCTATGAAGTGAGGAGAGAGAGGAGAGAGCTGACATTTGCAAAGAGGAGAGAGATCCAGATGCCAGTGAAATTTTAATGCAATCCCCATTATAACGCATATCGGGGTTGTGGACCCCCAGCTGTATATATACAGTTAAGTCGGAAATAATTGGACACTGATACAAGTTTTGTTATTTCGGCTGTGCACCAAAATAAAATCAAGTTACAGTTAAATAATGAATATGGACTTAAAGTGCAGTCTATCAACTTTAATTTGAGGGTATTCACATTCAAATTGGAGAAAGGGTTTAGGAATTACATCTCTTTAATATGTAGCCCCCTCTTTTTCAAGGGACCAAAAGTAATTGACAATTGACTCAAATGCTGTTTCATGGACAGGCGTGGGCTATTCCTTCGTTATTTCATCGTCAATTAAGCAGGTAAAAGGTTTTGAATTGATTCCAGGTATGGCATTCGCATTTGGAAGCTGTTGCTGTGAACCCACAACATGCGGTCAAAGGAGCTCTCAATGCAAGTGAAACAGGGCATCCTTAGGCTGCAAAAAAAAAAGAAAATCCATCAGAGAGATAGTAGGAACATTAGGAGTGGCCAAATCAACAGTTTGGTACATTTTGAGAAAAAAAGAATGCACTGGTGAGCTCTGCAACACAAAAAGGCCTGGACGTCCATGGAAGACAACAGTGATGGATGATCGTAGGCTCCTTTCCATGGTAAAGAAAAACCCCTTCACAACATCCAGCCAAGTGAAGAACACTCTCCATGAGGTAGGCATACCATTATCCAAGTCTACCATAAAGAGAAGACTTCACGAGAGCAAATACAGAGGGTTCACCACAAGGTGAAAACCATTCATAAGCCTCAAGAATAGAAAGGCCAGATTAGACTTTGCCAAACAAAATCTAAAAAAGCCAGTCCAGTTGTGGAACAGCATTCTTTGGACAGATGAAACTAAGATCAACCAATACCAGAATGATGGGAAGAAAAAATTATGACGAAGGCTTGGAACAGCTCATGATTCGAAGCATACCACATCATCTGTAAAACACGGTGGAGGCAGTGTGATGGCATGGGCATGCATGGCTTACAATGGCACTGTGTCACTAGTGTTTATTGATGATGACAGAAGACCGAAGCAGCTGGATGAATTCTGAAGTGTATAGGGATATATTGTCTGCTCAGATTTAGCCAAATTCTGTGAAGTTGATTGGACGGCGATTCACTTTACAGATGGACAATGACCCAAAACATACTGTGAAAGCAACCCAGGAGTTTTTTAAGGCAAAGAAGTGGAATATTCTGCAATGGCCAAGTTAATCCCCTGATCTCAACCTGATCGAGCATGCATTTCACTTGCAGAAGACAAAACTTAAGGCAGAAAGACCCATGAGCAAACAACAACTGAAGACAGCTGCAGTAAAGGCCTGCCAAAGCATCACAAAGTAGGAAACCCAGCATTTGGTGATGTCCATGCGTTCCAGACTTCAAGCAGTCATTGCCTGCAAAGGATTCTCGATAATGTATTAAAAATGAACATTTTATTTATGATTATATTAATTTGTCCAATTACATTTGAGCCCCTGAAATAAGGGGACTGTGTATGAAAATGGTTGCAATTCCTAAACGTTTCATACAATATTTTGTTCAACCCCTTGAATTAAAGCTGAGAGAGAGAGAGAGAGAGAGAGAGAGAGAGAGAGAGAGAGAGAGAGAGAGAGAGAGAGAGAGAGAGAGAGAGATGTAGAGGTTTCTGTACCATGTTAGCCGAGCTTAATAATACAAAAATGAATAGACGATACCGTTCTGTGGCTA
This sequence comes from Ascaphus truei, assembly GCF_040206685.1. Lineage (NCBI taxonomy): Eukaryota > Metazoa > Chordata > Amphibia > Anura > Ascaphidae > Ascaphus > Ascaphus truei. The sequence goes on along the minus strand of NC_134483.1, from coordinate 355,840,923 downwards.
ACAAAATGCTTTTATTTGTGTGAGCTTTCGAGATACACTGATCTCTTCTTCCAGCGATGTTACTTGAATAAAACAATCAAGGGCTTTACTGAAAAACAGTGCATCTTTGAATGTTATCTGTGACTTAAACTTATCCCTCCTCCTTTTGCAGTCTGAAATTTATGACTTGAGGTGTTAAATAGTCCCTGAATGTTAGTGATGTAAGAGTGTGTGTGTGTGTGTGTGTGTGTGTGTGTGTGTGTGTATGTATATATGTAAATATAAATTTATTAAGCACCCACAGTGTATACAGCGCTTTACAAAAGGTGTGTGTGGAGTGAGAGTGTATATCAATGGTGCGGGTAGGTGTGGAAATGTAGGAGGGTGTTACATTACTAAAAGTGTTTGTAGATACTATGTGGTCCCTATTGGTATATAGGGATGGAATTACATAGAGTATCTGTATATGTAAGAGACCGCTGTGTGTGCATACATAATGTATAGCGCAGTATGTATAGACATGGCCTTTAGCACTCATGGGAAGAGAGTTCCCTTTTGTCAGTAGTGACTCATGAAACTGCGGCCTCGGTTTAGGCCACAGTTAAGTGTCCCGAACAGTTGCATACATTTGTATTCATGCAACCATCTCTCTTTCGGTGTTCAAAGATTACCTTTGAGTATGGCCACCTTCAGATCGTTCATTTTATGGCCTGAGTCAGAGAAATGTTCGCCGACAGGACTGTCTCTTGTTTCCACGTGTGATGCTGTGGCGATACAGATTCATTCTCTTGTTTAGCCCCTGTCCCATCTCACGTGTAGTAGCAGCCCCCTGGGCATTTCATGCTCATGATGAGGTACACGACATTGTTAAAGGAACTTTTGAACCTTCCTCTGATTTTGTACTCCAGATTCCTGTGTGGTATTTGTATTGTGCCCATTGTGTGGAGCATTGCGCAGGTTTTTCATCTTGCATTCTGGCATGGTCTTGTCCCGCATTCAGTTGTACTGTTGAATACTTTACTCCTCACCATCATTTTCTTGGGATTATGAGGTTGCCTGTATGATAATAAGGGTGTTTCAGGGAAGACCTGTTGCAGTCTTGTATCTTCCTGGAGAATGGGTTGTAGTTCCCTGGTGATCTTGCATAGGGCTTCTAGGTGTGAGTTATATGTGACCACCAAATGTACCCTGTCACTTGTCTCTTTCTGTCTGTATTCAAGGAGATCACTTCTTGGTATTCTGGTGGCTTTGTGGATTTGCTGGACTACAATTCTGTGGTTATATCCATGGTTTATGAAATCCGATCTCAAGGCTGTAATCCGCTGGCCTCTGTCTGCTGTGTCACAGCATATCCGGTTGTATCGTATGGCATGACTGTAGATGGTTGCATGCTTAGTGTGTGTCGGGTGGAAGCTGTTGTCCCTCAAATAGCTGGCCCGGTCTCTGTAGCTTTGCTGTATACAGAAGTCTGTAGTTGGATGTTCTTTATAGTAATGGTGGTGTCTAGGAAATATACTTCATCCGGGGAATGGGTGAGTTTGAGGTTGATGTTTGGGTAGAACGTATTGAAGTTCTCATGGAACTGTATGAGGTCAGCCATCGTGGACAAAGTAAGTAAACAAGTGTATAATCTGGCACTGATCGAGAGGAGAGCCATAGAGTCGCTAAAGGCCAACCACAACATAACAATCACATTTACGGACAAGGGAGGATTAGTGGTCATAATTAACACCACAGACTACCTGCGTGAAGTGCACAGACAACTATCTGATTATTGAGAGCGAGTATTACACCAAACTGCAGGAGGATCCAACAAAAAAAATACTTGAGAGAACTCAACGGGATCATTATAACACTCCCGGTCCAAAAAAGAGAACACATTTTGGACCTGATACCAGCTAACCCAAAACCTGGCACATTCTTCATGCTCCCTAAAATTAACAAAGAGGGTAACCCTGGGCACCCTATTATCTCTGGATTTGGCACACGGACTGAGAATATTTCTGGCAAGGTGGAAGGCATTCTAAAACCACTTGTCAGGAAGTGAGAGAAGTAAATAACATGGAGCAGAGGTGTTTGTGTGTGTGGAGTGCATCACAACTTTTCACTATTGTGTCCAGTATTTTTGGAGATGCCACCTGGCAACCCTAGGTCTGATGTGGTGGTTTGTGCCCTCTTTCAAGCTACAATTGTACAAAAAGATTGAGGGTACTACCGATATAGTCAATGTTATTGCATCTGTTAACATGTCAATGTTGTAAAGAAAATGGTGTACAGTACTTTCATAGACAATAATATTTGCTTCAATTGTACTGCATTAAATCACACGTTAAATGACGTGACAGCATTGACTTACAGCATTGTGTTAACAGGTACAATTATGATGACTATATACAGTATGTACATTTACTGATCTTGTTTCCTTACCCAAGAGGGATAGAATATTGAGAATGTTTGCATCATAGATCAAGCTCCATTTTTCAATTTCCAGTTATTTTATATTTATTTTAGGCATTTGTTCATGCTTTATGATATTATTTTAGAATTGTATTGCTTATTTTGATTTATTACATATTTGTTTTAGAACCAACTCACATTCAAAACTAAACCAAAACATCAGTGAAAGTTCCCACCCTTAATTTTTATGCTATATATAGAATAACAGTTGATAGTTACAGTATAATGTACTTATTTAATACACTGTATAATACTTTATTTGTTTATATCACAAGTGTTTGCACTATAACTAATTGCTAATTATCCTGTCTGTTTTGTGGTTAAATATGGATTGCTAACATGCACTTCAAATATTGCATTAGGGGCATATTGCATATGTTACATAATTATGTTAATAGCTCAGTTACACTTAGCCAAGTCCAAATATGATTTTTTCCAACCATTTCCTTTTCATGTGATCACATACTGTACATCCTAGTGAAATCCTCTTGAAGTTTTCGATTTCAAACAAATATTAACTTTATACTGTAAGTAAGCCATCATTATTTAATCACTGGAATGGCTGCAGTATATGGGTATAATGTAAGCCTCTCTAAAAATACCTCTCAATGAAAAATACATTTATTGTTTTACCCATTGTATTTTTTATATTTAGACAGTCAACTTTCAGAAAGAAATCTGCAATGCTATTGTAATATTGTTTTAATTTATACATCAGTGAGATGGCATTTATTAAATTATTTATTTCATAGGTATTGAAGCAGAAGAAAACAATCTAAGTAGTAATGATATGAGGAGAGAACGTGTATGGCGCAGTTACAAATGAAAGCTCAAAAGAGAAATACAGTACACATTGGGGCCTACGTACTGACTATAATATAAAAACAATTGTGCGTCAAAACTTCAGTGCTAAATAGTACTGTAACACAAATAATTAAAATAATTGCATCGTATTTATAAATACTTCATACAGTATGATGCATAATTTGTTGATTGAAATTATTTTTGACACATGTTAAATACTTGATTGATACAATTTTAATTATGTGTAATGATGTGTCTTTTTTATTTATAACTAGTGTTAGTTAATATAAATGATTAGTGTTTTATTATTTTTATTAGCCATGCTGTGAAAATAATACATTTTGATAACCTTTACAATGAAACAAACGTGCTGCATCAAAAACAGTTTTGGTTTAATGCATAGCAACTTCATTCTGGGCTAACACAATTACCAATCTTTTTAGGGTTTGTAATGTAACACGGGTAGCTCTAAACCCCAACCACTAATAGTGAGTCTTTACAAAGACCAGCAAACAAGGATAGTGCCTTGGTCCCATTGACTGCAAAGGAATCCAGCACTGCTTCCCCCCCTCCCGCCCCCCCCCCAAACAATATGCACACAAAAATAAACAATTCTAGACTAAGCTCACTATGAGATAGCTTTACCACCAACCAGGCTATGAAGGGGACACCTACCCAAGATCTTCTTGCTCTTATACAGTGACAAATTCCAACCCTCCCTGATAATTCCTGATTCACATAGGGATCCCACTTCAAAGGCCTGAATGTATTTTCAATTAGACTTCTGAATATGCTAAGGACACAGGGCTCCCAGAAACACAGTTGGCATACAAAGCGTTACAAATAAAATAACTTGGTGAGTAGCCACAGAGTACATTGACTACAATCAGTGAGGCAAGCAAGCTACTCAACAAAAGGTTAAAGGCTATGATACAGTCAATACAGTAGGGTAAAACGAAAGGAGAAGCACAGAAAAACACTTGGATGGTGCTGTACTCTCCAGAATAAGTCTGAAGATTTTTTATGTGCAGGTACTTTCAAACTCCATAGAGAAACCTTAACATTTGTTTTTGGCCAATTAGAAAAGCCGGAGAGTGATTTGGACAATCCACTTAACAGAGTGCTCTCCCCCTCTCGGCCCATCCCAGGGCCTGGGTTCCTGCAACAGCCCAAAAAAGAAGAACAACATGCAATAAACCCAGAGCAGTGAAAGTGAAGAACTATGGTGAAGAAAGTCACCAGGCTGTCTACTAGGAGAGGATGTAGCAGCAGAGATAAAATAACCTTTTAGAAGCGTTGAAACCTCAGCCAGATACAGGACAGAGGAAGCACAGCAGGCAGCCACTGGTGGATGTGACTGAAGGTGGTAGGCAGCCATACCGCTCTGTTTAACCCATGAATACATTCTGACAGAAAATTATTGGACTGGAGGGGGAGAGATGTGTACTTAGTTCTGGGAAACTGTGACTCTGAGGGCAATTGTTCAGCTCAGACTCTGAGGCATCCATCTCCACAGGAGGTATACAGCTACAACGGGGCCTTAAAATTTTATGGTGAGACTCAACTGACTCAGGTCTCAGTGATTAGTTAGTTTGAATTTCCCACAGCCCTGATTAGCCTATGTAGCTCGCTTTGTGATTGGCCCGTGTACATACAGTAGCATCCATGATGTTATTGGTCCCACACGCAGCATCCTCGATGTGATTGGTCACCATCCATTACCCCATGATTTCCTGTGCATACGGGAATATAGAAAAGGGGCGGTCGTGGGCATGCAGATAAAATAAGTGGTGAATTCTGAGGTCGTGCCAGAGACACCCGAAGTTGAGACTGCTTGTATGCCAAGCAGGAGATTTGAACATGCCTTGCTTCAGCCTGCATCCAGCACTGACTGGATACTCCAGATGTACTACAGAAGTGGTGATTGCTCCAGGAAAGTAATTTTGGTGGCACCGGATACCTAAGCGTTTGGGACTCCCTTTGTATTGTACTGAAGTTTGTGAGTATAAACTCTCTTGTGAGTTTGTACTGTGTCTGTTTGCTCTGGCCAAAGTAAACACCAGTTTTTCTTATCTCTGTGTCCTGTCTGGTGTTTGATCTGTGAAAGAGTCCTGGTCTCCCGTGTATAAGGGATGTGTCTGAACATCATCTGGTACAAAGCTTCCACAGCCACCCTGCTTCCTGACAAATCCTGCCCTTATTCCCCTGAGAGGAAATCAGCTTCCCTTTGGCTCTCATTGTCAGCAGCTGCCTCTGGCCTTAAATAGCAGGCAGTTGCTACAAGTCTTTGCTCGTGCAAAGTACTGGATACCTTGTCCATTTTGAGCTCCCCCTTGCTTTTGTTTTGCCTGCTGCCTGTCTTGACCTTGGAACTGAATCTGACCACCCCTTGCCTGCCACCTGCCTCGACCTCGGAACAAGACCTGACTACCCTTTGCCTGCTGCCTGCCTCAACCTCGGAACGTACTTGATTACCCCTGCATCCCATGCCTCTGATCCCAGGCCAAGGTCGGTGTATACTCCATACCTCTGCTCTGCGGGTCTGTATCCTGTTTTGCAGAGATTAAAGTTACACATTGCACGAGCCATGCAATGGACCCCACAGAGGTAGGGAATGCCGTTACCCATCAGGGCCATGGGAACCCAAGCCACCGTCTAGCTACGCTGGATCAGAAACTGGATTCCATCTCCACTACGCTGCAGACGCTGTGCAGCCACCTCAGTACCCCCAGTGTGGACCCATCTATACCCGCGCCTTTAGCTTGTGAAGCTGCACCAATATCTGTGGTCCTAAGGGAGCCAGAGATCCCGACTCCTATGGAGGGCTTCCCTCGCTTGCATGAGATTCTTGAACCATTGACAGGTGCAGTTCAACACACAACCGTCATCCTAACTGTAATTCTTCTTTACCCACTGCTCTTGAGTGGCATATATCTTCTCGCTCCTCACAGATGTAGCATTAGCTTGCGTGTCACCTATTTATGAAAAGGGTTCCTCCTTGTTGGACAATTCCGTCGCTTTTATGCAAATCTTTGATACCCCGGCCGTGTGGCTTCCGCTGAATTTGCACTACTACAGTTAAAACAAGGCTCTCGCACTATGGGACAATATGCTATCGAGTTTAGGACCCTGGCAGCGGAGAACGATTGGAACAAGGGGACTTTGAAGGCTGCTTTCCGTCAGGGCATTGAGGAGAGGTTGAAGGACTAACTGACATACAGGGACCTGCAGATCTGGAAGGCCTGATTGCCCTTTGCATGTCCCTGGACCTTCGGACGCATCTAGGGGATGCACCTATTCAGGATCCTTCCAATGAAATGCCAGGAGAACCAACAGAACCCATGTAATTGGGCAATTTGCGTTTGACAGAACGCGAGAAGCAGCACCGGCGATCCTTGGGGTTGTGTCTCTACTGCGGCAAGAAGGGTCACATGGTACGAACCTGTCCTAAGAAGTCAGGAAAGGCACACGCCCAGAGCAAGTAGGGGAGTTTCCTATGGGTATCTGCACCTTCTCCCAATCTCCTTGTCGCTTGATGGTCCCCATCTGCCTGTCCTGGAAAGAACAACACTCCAAAGGAGACTTGTGTACCGTAAACCTGAGCAACCCCTCAACGCATTTCACGCATACTAGCGCTTCACCTCCTGATGAAGCGTAGTATGCGCGGAACGCGTTGAGGGGTTGCTCAGGTTTATGGTACACACGTCTCCTTTGGAGTGCGATACCTGCCCGATAGGGGTACCCGATATTTTCTCATAACGTCACCCCCGCCAGCCATTGCCATCTCGTGAGAGAGCCCGCCCACCATTCTATGGTGGGTAGACTTCTGGTTCCGGTTCAGGAAATCTGTGGGAATCTGCAGTAGGAGAGAACAGTTTGGGCAGGGGTTGTGATGGCGCAAACAACGGATGAACGTGGGATCCCCATCGTGCATGCAGTTATACCTAATTGTAAGTTTTTAATGTAGAGTGTACCAAATAAAGTGACGATTGTTTAATATCCATTTTTTCTTCTTCTCTGCGCTCCAACTTTTTTGTATATTTCGAGTGACTGTTGGCCCGGCTGATCACCGGAGAGTGAAGGAGCTGCGGGAGAAGAAATCCACTCTAAGAGACACGTAGAAGACAACAGACGAGCGCGGCCTCCTTTTTGGGAACTATCCTGGAAAGACCAATCCATGATAACCAATGCATTCATGGACTCCGGAGCCGCTGGTATATTTGTGGATGAGGCCTTCACTCAACGAATCAAGATTCTTCTCTAGAGAAAGGACATACCATAGGTATCTCTTCCATTATGGTAGACCGTTGGGATCGGTGTCATATCACAAGAGATGGTTCAAATCAGGGTTACGGTTGGTGTTTTGCACCACAAACTCGTGAAGCTGGATGTCATCAATTCCCCAGCCATCTATGTGGTTGTAGGGCTTCCCTGGATACGTACCCACAATCCCTAGATTGACTGGATTTCGGGACAGATAAGAATTTGGGGGTCCGCCTGCCGTGGCAAATGTCTTTTACTCTGTCGTCCGGTGGGTTCTCTTCTACTGCCTGCACTGGAGGACTTAACCGGTCTCCTGGCCTGTTAGTTTGACCTGAGTCAGGTCTTTAACAAGGGACAGGCTGAAGAATTAACTGTCCATCTGTCGTTTGATTGTACGATCGATCTCCTTCTCTTGATGACTCCTCCTCGTGCACATACATATCCTCTTTCCGAACCGGAAACCAAGGCGATTGGGACATACATTGATGAGAACCTGAAGCGAGGATTCATTCCCAAATCCTGTTCTCCTGCTGGAGCAGGTTTTTTCTTTGTGGCAAAGAAGGATAGGTCATTGAGACCTTGTATTGATTACCGGGGTTTGAATATAATCACTGTCAAGAACCCGTACCCTTCCCTTTAATTCTCCACCAGCAGATGTTCCAGCAGCGGATACAAGGGCACAGAATTTTCAGGACCTTTGGAAGGGGATTCAGGCAACCCTTCACTCGGCTACTGAGAGACAAAAGAAATCAGTGGATTAGCACTGGAGGCCATCACACCCAAACTCCGTCGGGGATAAGGTACGGCTTTCAATGCGAAACATCCATTTACACCAACCTTCTGCTAAACTTGGACCACGGTTCATTGGTCCATACAGCATCATCCGGAAGATAAATGAAGTCACATTTCAGCTGGAACTCCCCTCCTCTTTAATAATTCCCACCACTTTCTATGTGTCCCTCCTGAAACCTGTGTTGAGGAATCGCTTTTCTGAGGATACTCCCCTCCTAGTCCGGTAAATGTTGAGGGGCAAATTGAATACGAAGTGCGGCAGATACTTGATTCTCGTAACTACAGAGGATTGATTCAATATCTGGTTGATTGGAAGGGGTATGGTCCTGAGGAAAGGAGCTTGGTGAAGTCACAGGATCTTCATGCTCCAGCTCTAGTCTAGGTGTTCCATCGTCATCGGCAAGAGAAACAGGACCTTGTCGCCCCGGAGTTCGACCCTGAAGGGGGGGATACTATAAGGGATCTATCTGAACATCCAGGAAGTAACATCATGCTTCCTGGCAAACCCTGCCTTTACTCCCCTGATAGGAAATCAGCCTCTCTGTGGCTCTCATTGCCAGCAGCTGCCTCTATCCTTAAATAGCAGGCAGTTGCTACTAGTCTTTACTCGTGCAAAGTACTGGATACCTTGTCCTGATTGAGCTCTCCCTTGCCTTTGTTTTGCCTGCTGCCTGTCTTGACCTTGGAACTGAATCTGATCACCCCTTGCCTGCCGCCTGCCTCTACCTCGGAACCGGACCTGACTACATTTTGCCTTCTGCCTGCCGCAATCACGGAACCAGACCTGACTAACCTTGCCTGCCACTTGCCTCGACCCCAGAACCGTACCTGATTACCCCTGCATCCCAGGCCAAGGTCAGTGTATTACTCCATACCTCTGCCCTGCGGGTCCGTATCCTGTTTTGCAGTCAGCAACGTTACACCGTGACAATCCCATTGTTAGTGTACAATGTGATATGTTCCATTTGTTTAAAGGGATGTGACATCATCCCTTAAATTGATGTCATCCCTTAAAAACAGCAGGAGGCTAAAGTTTCGAGACGGGAGAGAATGAGGGCCTGTGCCAGAGTTTTTTCAGTTGAGTAACAGAGGAAAGAGCGTATCTACTGTATGTAATACTGAAGAGGAAAAAACGACAGGTTTTGGCTACCTTTTGAATGTGAGAGGAGAATGTGATCCCTAGGCAGCATGCTTTGGCTACTGGGTGAATGATAGTACTTCCAATATTAATGTGAAAGGAGGTAATAGGGCCAGGTTTGGAAGGAAGTATGAGGAGCTCTGTTCTTGCCATGTTAAGTTTAAGTCGGCGGAGGGCCATCCAGGATGATTTAGCAAAGAGACATTCAGAAACTTTAGTCTGTACAGCAGGTGTAAGATCAGGGGTTTAAAAGTAAATGTGTGTGTCATCAGCATAGAGGGGATATTTGAACCCAAGAGATGTGATTAGATCACCTAGAGAGAGAATGATAAGAGAAAAGATAAGAGGTCCGAGGACAGAGCCCTGTGGTACCCCCACAGAGAGATCGATAGAGGAGGAGGTGTTAGTACTGAAAGTATGATGGGAGAGGTAAGAGGAGATCCAGGATAAAGCTTTGTTCCTAATACCAAGAGTATGGAGAATGTGAAGGAGAAGAGGGTGGTCCATGGTGTCAAATGCTGCAGAGAGGTCGAGTAATAGAAGCAGAGTGTAATGACCTCTGTCTTTGACAGTATGGAGGTCATTCGTTATTTTAGGGAAGGCTGTTTCAGTGGAGTGAGCAGTGCGGAAGCCAGATTGTAGAGTGTCTAGGAGAGAGCAGGTGTTGAGAAAATGTAGCAAGCGAGAGAATACAAGATGTTCAAGGAGTTTAGAGGCAAAGGGCAAGAGGGAGACAGGTCGATAATTAGAAAGACAGGATTAATATAATAATTAAACTACACTACCTTCCCCCCCCCCCCCCGGCTACCGTAATGGCAAGTAAAACCTTACCACCCTCCCCGAAGCAACTATCTTCATCACTCACCCAACCTACCCCATGTTCCCCAACAGACACAACCTCCTCCCATTCTTGACTAATGGGCAATAGTTAAAAAAAAATTTTTTTACTTTACTACTGCTGTATATTACTTTGTCACTATGTATATTTGGTTGTAGAAAGAAAAATGTTACGCTATAAAAAACCCTGTGTACAGTATATTATGCATTTCCCTTCCATTATTAAAGTTTCTACGATGCCCAATGTTCTGAGATATTATTTATGTCTTGCACTACCATCCAGTCACTAAATTATTCTACAAAAGCACCAAGGTCAGAAAAAATTATAACTAGTTTGATAAATGCCTTAAGTGCTCAAATAAATCCATCTAATTATTGTTTTTAGTTTACTATACAAAATGTGTAATTGTTGAAATATTATGAGTCTATTTTATTTAAAGCCACAGAAGCCAGTAAAACCTTACAGAAATGCACGATGTTAACTACATCAATAGCACAGAAGCTTGCAATACAACACTTTTGCAATGACAGTAACTCTTCCAAGAAAGAGAATAAATTGAAGCGATTTTTAGTAAATATGCAATTTGAGCCTTGTCGGATTTCACTGATGATTGCTGCACTTGATACAAAAAGCCCTATTATATATAAGTAACGAAAAAATGGACAAATAAATCATTTTATATCAATACACTGAGATCGGACTATTTATCCTTCTACTACATCTAATTATCTTTTTGTTATTATAAACTGCTATTTTTATGTGAAAATATTCAGCAGTACTATTCAGTATAAGAGGTAAAGAACACCAACATTTTTAATAATTAAAGAACCGGCAATTAAAAGAGTTCACAGTCTCTTGGTAAGTGAGAACAAAACTGACACACTAGAGGATAATGGGAAGGAATGTGACATAGACTGAGAAGTCATTCTTTTCCCGGCTATGAGCCAGGAGACTTGAGTGCTTTTTTTTCTCCATCCATTTAATGTAATTCAATTAAGAGGGCATTATCTGCAGAGAACAAATATGGCCGAATGTGTGAGTTTGAAAGCATTCACTAAAAACTCATCATCTTTAATGGACTCAGGCAGACTGAAGTAGAAAGAGGATATTATTAGAGAGGGGAAACAGAGATACTGTGCAGAGGGTAAACATATTGAGAAGTTACTTAGAAATGAATAAGTATAAATAAAGTGAGTGAGTTATGACATTCAAAAAGTAGAGCTATATTATTGTCACGGTTGTGCTCGCCACAAACCAGGGTCAGACCGCGTGGCTGAGGTGGGGTTGTATAAGCACCGACCTAAGACCGCGCAGGCTGATCCGGATTGCGCAGTTCGTAGTCGTACATAGCAGGGTCAGGACTGGAGAAGGCAGCATCATCAGTGGACAAGCCAGGGTCAGGATTGGAGACTTCAGGGTAAACGTTATCCAAGCGGAGTTTCGGCAACAGGGAGTCAACTAGGTCCCGCTTCAGCGTAATAGCTGCAGGGTGGGAGTGGGTTCTGCGCGTGCGGCGACCACGGCCCATGGTACTGGTCTCAGGAAGGGATAGGGAGACCGGAGTGGGCCCACCGCCTGGCAGCACTGGTAAACCACTGCTTCAGCACAAGAGTCCAGAGCGAGCCTGTGCAAGGAGAGAGAGAGCTACAGACCTCAGGACCCTTAGACCGGCCTCTGCTAAGGGAAGGGCAGCAGGCCTCAGGAAACAGGGAGCTGAAGTATACACTGGAGGTGCTCCGCTTCAGCACAGGAAACAGGACACGGCCTCTGCAATTGAGAGAGAGCAGCAGGCCCCAGGAACCGGTAGACAGGCCTCTGCTATGGAAGGACAGCAGGCCTCAGGAAACAGGGAGCTGAAGTATACACTGGAGGTGCTCCGCTTCAGCACAGGAACCAGGACACGGCCTCTGCAATTGAGAGAGAGCAGCAGGCCCCAGGAACCGGTAGACAGGCCTCTGCTATGGAAGGACAGCAGGCCTCAGGAAACAGGGAGCTGAAGTACACACTGGAGAGTCCTCCGCTTCAGCACAGGAGTCAGGAACAGGCCTCTGCGTAAAACTAGCAGCAGGCCTCCGGAAAGCAGGCCTCTACGTGGAGAGTAGTAGCTGGCCTCAGGATACTCAGGAAACACAGGCCCCTGCATGAAGACTAGCAGCAGGCCTCAGGAACTAGGGAATAGAACTAGAGAGGTTAATACACAACGGAGCCAAGCCTAGGGCTTGTGGCAGAACACGTGTGACATCCAGGAAGGATTATGCTCGGCCGGGAATCATTGTGGGAATGCTGTCTTTAAAGGTCAGTGAACAAATAGCAGAAGGGGCGTTTGACAGCATTGCTTTAATGAGTGAACCCAGGGTGGGGCTGCAGTGAATATCAGGGGAAGTGTTCCAGGACTGCACAGGTCTGTAAGGCAAGGCAAAGAGCAAACTAAGGTGCGGATCCGTTACAGTACCCCCCCCCCCCCTTCACGTGAGACCTCCGGGCAAATACGACCACTCATAGTTGGTGGAACTGGAATTGTTCCTGAACTGTCTAGGATTGGGAGTAGAGTCATGGTCCAGAGACTCGTGGGCACTCCTTTGCGTACCCCCACCCACTGATGAGAACTGCGGCCAGACAGGGCCATCCATGGGTCTCGGGGACATTGAGTTGTTCCTAAAGTTTTTTAGGCGGAAAGGGGATCCATAAACAAGCAGTTCCATGGCGAGTACTGTTCTAGGATATGAGGGTGGTGGTAGAGACAACATTGGTACATGGCTCGCCATGCGAAATGGCTTGGGAATTAAGGGCTGTGAAGAACCAGGGGTTTCCGGAGCAGAAACGGCAGAAGAACCCCCACTGGGAGCCCAATCTTTAGTAATGGGACCAGAGTTCAGGATAAGCGGCATCGATAGTTGATCGAATATACCAGGGCGACCTTCGGGACAGACAAAGTCTTGGCTGACCTCTGCATGTAGGAATTTGAGAGGGTCTTCTCCTCCAGAGGTCTCCCAGGTAGTGGTCAGCGAGGGTATAGGGTGGGTGGGAGCATTTCCAGGTATTGTTATGGAAGGTGACAAGGCAAGCAGTAAACCATGCTTAGAGACCGAAATCTTGGGATACGTACAGAGTATTTCCAACACAGAGGAAATAACAGGGGCAACAGAAGGTTCCAAGGGGAATAACCAAGGGTTCGCAGAGGCAGAGAAGCAATAAGCAGTGGAGCTCCCAAAGACTGTAGAACCCTCAGTGGGAGATAGTATTGTCTGGGGAGTAGGAATAGGCTTTGGGGCTTTAATATCAGGAACTTGAGAGTCAGGAAGTGCAGGGGTAGCGGAGGGAGGGGAGCTAGCATCAGAAGCTGAAGTCTGTACTTCAGTGACAGGGACCTGAGAGACTACAAAAGCAGCAGCGAGTAGAGGAATCGACTCCGGAGCTGGATGCTCAGAATCCATAACAGGAACATCTAGCAATGCAGGGGTACTGATAGGAGAACTAGCTTCTGGAGCTGGTGCCCGGGAGTCAGTGACGGGTAATGGGGGAGTAATGATGGGAGTTAAAGAGACAATAAGTGGTAAGTTGGAACCGTGGAAACTCTTAATAACAGAAACCTTAGAAGTAAAATAATTCTTATCCAAAACTGCAAGGGACCTAACAACAGGGGTGCTTGTCATGACAAAAACAGAAATAGACGTGTTTACTAGTGCAAAAATTCTGATAACGGGAGTCCTAGCAAGTGGTGGGGGTGCCTGGGTTTGACTAATGAGAAAATCAGATACTGTATAGTGATAAGTGACTTAGAATCAATCAATGAGGTTCTAGGTTTGCTGGACATGGGTGAGAAAGTACCCTTTAAGACAGGAATTTTAATTTTTACCCCGAGTAACCCAACGGTTGCTGGAGCACATTTAGATGCAGTGCTGAGGGATTGAGGTTTAGCAAGGGCAGGAAAACTAAATAGCTCAGATTTAAGCAAGCACATATGAAAAAGCGTCACTTTTGAGTGAAAGCAGTGTGTCAGCAAACATTCCTGGGAACAGAACATGAACCCCAGGAGGGGCATAATGACCACTGTACGCTTTTAACCCTGAGCTTTGAGAAGAGGAGAACACAGACAGTACAAGGGGGGTAATCACAACTGTACTTGTCTCTGAAGTGGGTATTTGGTAAGGAGTGTCTGGGAAACCAGAAATGACTGCAGATTCCACGAGGTGGGGACTATGTGCTAAAGTAGGGATCACTGCTCTCTGGGTGACAGACTGGTTCAGCGAAATACCCGGGAGTGGGAAATCTGCGACCAAGCTTAGGGAAAAACCTGGTAACGGAATACATTTAACTGAAATCAGAACTTTAGCTGAAGTTTCAGGGGGCACAGCAGCTGAAACTTGAGCTGAAGCAGGGGGTTTATAGCAAAGAATATCTAAGGACTCCGCAACGTTAGGGGAGTCATTCAATGCAACCTCTCCTGTCGGACCTGGGGACTTATTCTCTGAGGCTAGAACGGAGACATTAGCTTGGAGGCAGCAAGAATTTATTGGGGTTAATGCGGATAGTACCTGAGAGTAAAAAATAGAGAGTTTTTCCCCTGTAATTGGGGACACAAGGGATTCCTCCTCTGGAGCTAGGGACGTGACCTTGGCTGGTGAAGAACAGTGACTTACCAGAGGAGACTCATAGAGCTGCCCCACGGGGGTTAATACAGGAATGACCCTGGGAACAGAACTTAGGAATTCAAGCTTAGAACGTGGAAGTAGAAGGGATTCTTTCTCTAACGGGGAGAGCACGCAGGACTGCCTAGCAGGGGTTAAAGCAGGAAAAACCTCAAGGGCTGGAATTGGAGATTCAGAGTTAGAAAGTGAGGGTAAAGAAGGCTTGCACTGTGAGAGAGACACACAAACCTGAGAAATGCAGGGATTTACAGTGGGAAACCATAGGCCTGACTAGCAGGGGTTAAGACAGGACTAAGCTCGAGTACAGAAGTTAGGGATTCAGAGCTAGAAATAGAGGGAATAAGGGATTCGTTCTCGGATACTAGAGCCTTAGTGTTGGCTAGAGAAATATACGTATTCTCCAGGGGAACCTCACAGGATTGATCGGCAGGGGTTAACGTAGACATATCATTGGGAACAAAGTAACTGGAGGTACAATCAGGGCTAGGGACCATGGCAGCTTTTACGTTAGGGGGCAGTGATAGTGGGACAGTTTGGTCATTTCCTGGAGAGGGAGATATGTCCACAGGTTTAGCGACAGGACTGGCAGTACAGGGGGACTGCCAGGCGGCAGCATAGCTGGCGAGGAGAGGGTCCTGTTCTTTTATGCAAATGTCCAATGTCAGGGAAAGTACACAGAGCGTGTTTTGTGCGTGAGCCAACATGAAGAGAGGGTCCTCTCGTACTACGAGAATGTCCAATGATAAGGCCAGGGCATAGAGTGCATCTTGGGCGTTGGCCAGTTCCATAGGGTTCACATTATCCCAGGTTAAAGGGGAACCAGGGGAGCGAACATAAGCAGCCAGAGACTGTTTTAAGTCCTTGAGGCAAATAGCCTTTCTAATGAGATCATAACGGCATCTTTTTTGTAGAGGAGTTAAACCTTCATACATATACAGACCTTGAATCCGAGGTAGTATTTCGCACAGATACTGGGACTGGTCTGCAGGCCGGGACAGGATTTCAGACAGAAACATGCCAACCCTCACCACAGGGCAGTCCGAGTTTGTGGGGCCGACCATACTGTCACGGTTGTGCTCGCCACAAACCAGGGTCGGACCGCGTGGCTGAGGTGGGGTTGTATAATCACCGACCTTCGATTGTGCAGTTCATAGTCGTACATAGCAGGGTCGGGACTGGAGAAGGCAGCATCATCAGTGGACAAGCCAGGGTCAGGATTGGAGACTTCAGGGTAAACATTATCCAAGCGGAGTTTCGGCAACAGGGAGTCAACTAGGTCCCGCTTCAGCGTAATAGCTGCAGGGTGGGAGTGGGTTCTGCGCGTGCGGCGACCACGGCCCATGGTACTGGTCTCAGGAAGGGATAGGGAGACCGGAGTGGGCCCACCGCCTGGCAGCACTGGTAAACCACTGCTTCAGCACAAGAGTCCAGAGCGAGCCTGTGCAAGGAGAGAGAGAGCTACAGACCTCAGGACCCTTAGACCGGCCTCTGCTAAGGGAAGGGCAGCAGGCCTCAGGAAACAGGGAGCTGAAGTATACACTGGAGGTGCTCCGCTTCAGCACAGGAAACAGGACACGGCCTCTGCAATTGAGAGAGAGCAGCAGGCCCCAGGAACCGGTAGACAGGCCTCTGCTATGGAAGGACAGCAGGCCTCAGGAAACAGGGAGCTGAAGTATACACTGGAGGTGCTCCGCTTCAGCACAGGAACCAGGACACGGCCTCTGCAATTGAGAGAGAGCAGCAGGCCCCAGGAACCGGTAGACAGGCCTCTGCTATGGAAGGACAGCAGGCCTCAGGAAACAGGGAGCTGAAGTACACACTGGAGAGTCCTCCGCTTCAGCACAGGAGTCAGGAACAGGCCTCTGCGTAAAACTAGCAGCAGGCCTCCGGAAAGCAGGCCTCTACGTGGAGAGTAGTAGCTGGCCTCAGGATACTCAGGAAACACAGGCCCCTGCATGAAGACTAGCAGCAGGCCTCAGGAACTAGGGAATAGAACTAGAGAGGTTAATACATACGGAGCCAAGCCTAGGGCTTGTGGCAGAACATGTGTGACATCCAGGAAGGATTATGCTCGGCCTGGAAGCATTGTGGGAAAGCTGTCTTTAAAGGTCAGTGAACCAATAGCAGAAGGGGCGTGTGACAGCATTGCTTTAATGAGTGAACCCAAGGTGAGGCTGCAGTGAATATCAGGGGAAGTGTTCCAGGACTGCACAGGTCTGTAAGGCAAGGCAAACAGCAAACTAAGGTGCGGATCCGTTACAGTTATCTTGAAAGCTATAATATAACAGCAAAGACCATACATGTAGAATTAATGCTGGGCAACTAACTGTATATTGCATAGTTACATCCATTTGTTTTTATCTGTCCATTTGTTTCATTCTAGGCAATGTAACTACTGTTCTCCCACTTCACTGCACTTCAAACAAATATGTGGGTGCGTTATAAATAGGCAAGAATAATAGAAATAGTGATAAGCAGAATTAAGTTATAGATAATCCATAAAATACACTATTGCTGTACTGAAGAAGTGTACTTGATTAACTATTTTGTCTTTATAGATTATGTCCAATATAGAACATTTTCTTTTTATAAAGATTAAATTGGTAAAGTTTGCCACATAAGAAACTACAGTTTATTTGATGCATGAAAAGCAGAGACATACCTGTACAACATCAGGTTATGCTATCTTCTACATATTTGACCCTCGATTCTTGACCCTTAGGTGTCACCACAAAGCCCAATAACCACGGACACCTTTAAATTGTGTTAAAATGGTCATAGTAATCATAAACAAACAACCATCCTTGGACCTGTTCAGCAAGTAGCTCCAAAACCTGTGAACCTGATCATGTTCACCACTGCTCCTGACCCAGTGAGCACTCTGGGTTCATAATGCCTGAGGTCCATTTTAGGAGGACAACCTTAGGCCCACCGCACCTGGCCTTGACCTAAGTCCAACTCCTTTGAACACCTCAAATTCCTCCACATTATCAACATAGGTAAAACTGACCAATCAGCACCCCTCCCGCTGTAACACCACCAATCATCACCTTACAACATATCTTCTTTCTCCTCTCTCTTTTTTTTATTATAATTTTTTTGTATATACATGTACATAGAATTTCTTAATACCATGCCAAAACCATACAACACTTGATACAATAACATTCCCCACCATCCCTCACACCCAAAAAGGGTGCATGGATGGGAGGTGGGCAGGAAGAGAGAGGTATACACGAGGCCACTGCCTCCTAAATAACCTCCCCCCACTCTAGGTCATGCTAACCCTCAACCACTGGTCAGGGTTATTTTAACATTGACTAGTTTAACTAGTAATTTATCTTGTGCACTGATTACTTATTCTCAGCCTTATTTTCTTTATATTTGAAATTACAAGATTCCCCAAACTTCAAATATTACACATTTGAACATTACAGGCAGTCCTCGTTTTACAACGCTTCGTTTTACAACGAATGGCTTATCCAACGCTATGCAATGCATACCTATGTTCATTTTTACAACGCCAAAATGGCTTATCCAACGCTCTTACGACGCTTTGCAAAGTTGTTTATGTGCATATAATATATATATTATACTATATAATATATTATATTTTTATATTATATATTATGTTATATTATATATATAATACAGTATATACACTATATAATTTGTGCTGCATATCTTATTGTCTGCGTAAAATATTTTGTGTATTTTAGCATTAAAAATGCCTTCAGGAACTGAACCTTTCATTTAAACAGTGTTCCTATGGGAAAACGTGTTTCGCTTTACAACGTTTCGCTATCCAATGCCATTTTGAGTAACGCATTGTGTCGGATAAGCGAGGACTGCCTGTATTGCTTTTGCTATGTCACCTCTAGAGACTTGCACAATGATCCTGAACTTCACGAATGATTGTTTTAACGAACATTGACAAAGTTGGCAAAACCTTTATTTGACAAACATTAAGGGCCCTATTCATTGTACTGCAATATTTCAGCTTCGGCTAAAAAAAAATCAACTTATTGCCTATTCCAATAAAACAAATATATAATTTTTTATTTTCGTGGGAAGAGGCAGTGCTTGCATTTTTTATTCCATTCCACAAATGTCGTTATTACCAAACATTTATTAAACTAAGATATTAAGTTCAGCTATTTAACTGCAAGCAAAAAACACAAAAAGTTTCATGTCAGATTCATTTTTAATATACGCTTTCAAGATTTGGGTTCCCAATTGAAAAACATTTAACTTATGCACAAAAGTTAAAAAGCTAAATTAATAAAATTGAAATTGTACTCCCAAATTTTACTATTAAATAAGGCCCTCCACTATATGTGCTCATGTTGCTTTTGGTATAATACTGTTGAGGTATTTTTGTAAGTATTACACTTATGCATTTGTAATTATGCCACAAGTATTAAAAATGTATGCTAGTACAGTATACCGCACATCCCAGTGTTTGCGTGATAAAGTGTGACGTTGTCACGGTTGTGCTCGCCACAAGCCTGGGTCGGACCGCGTGGCTGAGGTGGGGTTGTAAAAGCACCGACCTTAGACCGCGCAGGCTGATCCGGATTGCGCAGTTCGTAGTCATACGTAGCAGGATCAGGATAGGAGAAGACAGCATCGTCGTTGTACAAGCCAGGGTCAGGACAGGAGACATCAGGATAAACATTGTTCAAGCAAGAGTTCGGCAACAGGTAGTCAGGAAAGCCCCGCTTCAGCTTAGGAGCGCGGGGGTGGCCTCTGCGCGGGGGTGGCCTCTGCGCGTGCGGCGACCATGGCCCATGGTACTGGTCTCAGGAGGTGGTTGGCACAGCGCCAGAGTCCTGAGCGGGCTGGGGAATCCTCCGTTTCAGCGCAGGAACCAGGACACGGCCTCTCTAGATTAGGGAAAGAGTAGGCCCCAGGAACCAGGAAGCTGAAGAGACACAGGGAAATCCTCCGTTTCAGCGCAGGAACCAGGACACGGCCTCTCTAGATTAGGGAAAGAGTAGGCCCCAGGAACCAGGAAGCTGAAGATACACAGGGAAACCTCCGCTTCAGTGCAGGAAACCAGGAGGCTTAAGACGCAGGGGAAACCTCCGCTTCAGCACAGGAGAACAGGAAGCTGAAGGATGCAGGGGAAACCTCCGCTTCAGCACAGGAGAACAGGAAGCTGAAGGACGCAGGGGAAACCTCCGCTTCAGCACAGGAGAACAAGCGAGAGCTTGTGGCAGAACAGTTAGTGACATCCGGAAAGGACTATGCTCGGCAGGGAGCATTGTGGGAAAGCAGTACTTAAAGGCCAGCGGGCCAATCCCCGGAGGGGGGTGTGAAGGTACTGCTCCAATGAGTGAATGCAAGTCTAGGTTGCAGTGATAGGCTGCACAGCTGCAGTAGATACCAGAGGGAGTGTGTGGCAGTATTACTTTGGTGAGTGAATCCAGGCTGCAGTAAATATCAGAGGGAGTGTTTGGCAGTATTGCTTTGGTGAGTGAATCCAGGCTGCAGTAAATAACAGGAGAAGTGTTCCAGGACTGCACAGGTCTGCAAGGTGAGGCAAACCGTAAACCGCAGAGCGGATTCCTTACAGACGTGTACAGTTGCACACAGCACTTGCTTGTTGCTGAACAAGTGGACATGCTATCACGGTATGCAGAAAGCACAGAATACCTGTGGTAGCAACATTTGCATAACTGGTGAGTAGCCGGCGACGTGATGATCGCCTCTCTGAACAGGGCTCACCCGGCGATTTCTTTCTGCTGCAGAGAGAGAGCCACCTCTCCCTGCGCAAATATTGCTAGAGATCAAAAAAATGTAATATAACATTTAACACTAGTGTATTGTAGCAGGGTGTTTCTGAATCAGAACCCTGGGGATTTGAGGTCCGCAGGTCCCCTGCTTCCCGAGATACAGGGCCCGTTATGGGGTGCCCGTATCTCCTAATCATTGTATTCCCACGGTCACGTGACGCGGACATTTAAATGCATGGGAGATACCGGCACCCCATAAAGGGGCATGTATCTTGGAAGCAGGGGATCCCCGGACTTCAAATCAACGAGGTTCTGTTCGGAAACCCCCTGCTTCAATACACAAATATAGCGTTAAATGTTATATTATTATTTTTTGATCTCTAGCAATATTTGCGCAGGGAGAGGCAGCTCTCTCTCTGCAGCAGAAAGAAATTGCCGGGTGAGCCCTGTTCAGAGAGGCGATCATCACGTCGCCAGCTACTCGCCAGTTTAGCAAATGTTGCTATCACAGGTATTCTGTGCTTTCTGCATACCGTGATAGCATGTCCACTTGTTCAGCAACAAGCAAGTGCTGTGTCCAACTGTGCACGTCACACTTTATCGAAAATAAAAAATTATTAAAACCCAAATATAAAATTGAACAAATTCGTTACCGTATTGGCAATCTGCTATGGTAAAGAAGCTGCTTTAATGTAATTTTTATTAATAGTGTGCGGAATTAGGGGGTCTCCTGAGATGAACCGCATTGATTTCAGCATCGGGGAACCCCTGCTTCCCGAGTTACAAGCCCAGATATGGGGTGCTGGTATCTCCTTCATTATTTAAGTCCCCCAGTCACATGACGCGGATGATTTAAAAATGGCGGCAATACCGGCACCCGATGACCCATACCAGGGCCTGTAACTCGGGAAGCAGGGGGTCGCTTAGGCATAAATCAAAGCGCTTAAGCTCAGGAGACCCCCTGCTCCTGCACACTATTACAAAAAATTACATTAAAGCAGCTTCATTACCTAGCAGATAGCCGCTATGGCAATGAGGGGTTATGGCACAACAGCAGGATTATTGAGGGCAGAGGGAGTGAGTGCAGCGGATACTTGGCTCTTCACTCACCCCTCTGCCCCCAATAAATATTACAATATGTACTAACCACCAATACACAACCCACCCCCTGTGCCCCCACATAAAAGCAGTTTTTATTTCTTTCTGCACAGGATTGATGCCAGAGGCCGGTGGGGGTCCCATGGTGGTCCCTGCAAGTGTCAGTGAACCTCCAGGTGGTCCCGCGGGTGTCTGGGGGCCCACAGGGGTCCTAGGTGGTCCCACAGGTGTCTGGGGGTCCTCGGGTGGTCCCCATGAGTTTTCATAGGCATATTTGAATGTAAAAGAAAAGCACAGAAGCGCACCAAGGGTTAAGAAATATGCAATACACAGTTAGTATAGTAACAAGTAAAAACTTACATATCAGAATATATAAGTCCAGTAGCGGCCAGTGCATGAATATGGGGTCCAAGTGAGGTGGTAGGCGCAGGAGGTATTTGCTGGAACTCGCAGATCAGTCCCGCGCGCTGGGGCTGGCTTCCCGGCAAAACTCAGTTCTTACTTCCGGGTTGCAGCTTGTCGTAAGACCCATATGGAGTAGCCCCCCAATCGCCTGTGCACTTCACGTCCCACTTGAGTGAGCAGGTAGAAACAGCTCAAAGCATCGGAGGAGGACTGGGACTAGTACAGCCAAACGTCTGGACACCAACATGCACTGTGTGAACTCCGCAACACGTTTCACACAATTCAGTGCTTCATCAGGCAGTGCATAGACACCTTCAGAAGGGCCTTTTATGCAGCTACTCCAATAGAAATTGATTGAATAATTAAATAATTAAATATAACTATCATATACACTATAGATACTGGGTATCTATCAGACTGTAAGTGTATGTAAACACTCACCTTTGGGAGTAAGGTATTTACTAATGTGTATAAGATTCCATAACACATAAAAAATATATATAAATATAATAAGAGGAGTATAAGGTTACTATACTGCTAAAAGCTGTCCCTGTAAGTGTTATGAACATGCTTAGTCATATATAGATAGTATCACCAAGCCAAAATTAATCTCATAAAAATAAACACTACATAGGAAAATAAATAAATATAAGGAAAACAGATAATAAAAAAGGTTTATATATAAAAAATTATAATAATAAAAAGGGCGAAAGAAGGGATTATGGGAAGGAGAGGGAAATAGGGAAGGGGGGAGGAATGGGAGGGGGTGGGGGAGGGGGGGAGGTTTAGGGAAAGGGAGAAAGAAGAATGATAAGTCACAACGCAACCAATATCCCATTTGACTTAAAAAAGGTGTAAGTTCAACATAGTCATTGAGACCCCCTGGATATTTTGACTGAAGTGTAAAGATCCCAAACTGCTCTCTTTTGGAAATTTGTAGATCCCTATCTCCTGCCCTCACATCACCCATAATCCTCTCAATTCCCATGTATTGTACACCCACCATACTGCAATTATGTACTGTACATCTTTAAAATGAGCTAATAAGCGAATAAGGGGTTTGGAGGTCGCTTCTAATTTGGGAATATTGGAAATATTACGCAGATGCTCCATGATGCGTATCTTCAAATTACGCTTAGTTCTGCCACGTATTGCAGTCCGCTACTGCATTGCAGTATATACACTACATACGTGGACTGACAATCTACGTAGCTTGAGATTTTGTATTCAAGCCCTGTAACAAATGATTTAAAAGATTTGTGGGTTAACATTTTTGGGCAAATCTTGCATCTGGTGCATCTGTAATTGCCCACCACTCCCAATGTATCCCTCAGATCCTTTGTCTTAGATTTATCCGTGCCCTTTAGTAAACTTGGGGCAAGGATAGTTTTGAGGGTTTGTGCCCTTTTAAAAACGATAGGTGGTTTTTTAGCAAGGAAATTTTTTCAAATGGGATCCATAAATAGAATGTGCCAATGTTTTGACAAAATTATTTTTATAAAATTGTGTGATTTTTTAAATTTGGTGACAAAGAAGAGTGTTTCTTGTTTGGCTTTAGTACAGTCCACAGTAATAGATTCTGTGGTATGTATATTACCGGCTTGTTTACCATTAAGGATATTTTGTATCTTTTTTATAATCTCATGTTTTTTACTTTTCTTTTTTAATAAAGATTCTCTAGTTTTGTTCAAAGCTTTGAGGTAGGGTTCAGTGATAAGGTCCTCCTGATAACCCTTTTGTCTAAAGCGCTCCATGAGTACCTTAGACTGTTCCTTGTATATATCAATATTTGCACAGTTTCTTCTAATGTGAAGAAATTGGCTATAAGGAATGTTAGCAATGCATTTTTTCTCGTGTCCACTCTCAGGATGTAAGTAGGAGTTAACATTGGTTTCTTTAAAAAAGGTTTTAGTTAAGAGTGAATCCCCCTGAGTATAGATAATCAAATCTAAAAAGGTAATGTGATCCTTCTGGATATCACTGGTAAAGGTGAGGTTGAAATTATTAACATTGATTTTGTCAACAAAGCTATCAAATGACGCCTTGTCACCATCCCAGATGACCAGAATATCGTCGATGTATCTTCGCCACAGTTTTAATTGCCGGGAAGATGCACCTGAACTCCAAATATGCACTGACTCCCACCATCCCATGTAAAGATTAGCAAATTATGGTGCAAAGCGTGTCCCCATTGCAGTGCCACAGTGTTGTAAATAAAATTTGTGCTGGAATAAAAAGTAATTATGTTGAAGAATAAATTCTATAGATTCGTGAATAAAGTGACGTTGAATGAGTGGAAGTGTATCGTGAAGTGCTAAATAAAAATCTATAGCCTCCAGTCCACCCTGATGTGGTATAGAAGTATAGAGTGCCTGAACATCTAAGGTTGCCAATGAATATGTGTTAACCCAAGTTAAATCAGTGAGTAAAGTGAGAACCGAAGTAGTGTCTAATAGATGTAAGGGAAGTGTGGGCACAAGTGGTTGTAAAAATGTGTCCACATATTGAGAAAGATTAGCTGTAAGAGAATTGATACCAGAGATAATAGGACGCCCAGGTGGATCAATAAGTGACTTGTGAATTTTTGGTAAGTGATAAAGAGTAGGGATGGTGGGAGCAGTACAAAGGAGATAGTCATATTCTCCCTTGGTCAATACTCCCGAATTTCGTGCCCCATCTAACAGCAATTTTAAGTCTACTTGATACTGTGTAGTTGGATCCTTAAGTAATTTGCAATATGATTTGCTATCAGATAGCAATCTCATTGCTTCCTTACAATAATCAGTCCTGTTTTGAAGGACGATGGCCCCACCCTTATCTGCCTCTCGTAAAATTACCTCTTGGTTAGAATTTAGTTGATGTAATGCTTGTTTTTCTTGGGCAGTTAGGTTATTTGTATATTTACAATTCTCTTCCTGTGATAGACATAATGTCCCAAAATCCTTCTCTACCAGTTTGTTAAAAATCTCGATATAGTGACCCCGAGAATGGTATGGGTAAAATACTGATCGAGGCTTGTAGTTGGTATGATTCACTGGAAACTCAATATGGGCATCTGTATGACCTTCATCAGCTAAGTCAGTAAGATCAAATAGGACAGCTTGTTCTTCAATAGTAAATTCCTCAATATTGGAACATACATTGAAAAATGCTAATTCTGATGTGCTTGGTACAGTTGAAAAATGTCTGCCCAATGTGAGTTTTCTTACGAATTTTTGAAGGTCCACGTATAAGTCAAAATTTTGAGCTTTACATGTGGGAGCGAATGAAAAACCCTTACTTAGCAACATCATAAGGGTATTATCTATGGTAATGGAAGATAGATTAAAAATACCATTATTAATTAATGTATTATTATCTGGGTAGGTTTTTTGGAGGGGTGTGGTGATTCCTCCTCTCCCCCTTGTTCCTCTTCGGAACGTTCTCTTTTTCTGGATACTTTTTTTTTGGTATCTGGTGGGTGGTTTGGATCCCAAGTTGGTATCGATTGTCTCATTTGGCTAAGTTTGTTTAAAAAAATCTTCATTTTGTGTATTTAACACCTCATATTAATTTAGTAATGGAATTTGTATATCTTTTTTATCTTTATTTGTATTTTTATTTTCTTGTTGGGTCATAGTGCCCCTTGGGTCCCTATGTGGTTCTCTGGGGTTACGTTCCCGTGAAAATGATGTTTCTGATAATTTTTATTATTTTTTGATTTTTGATATTTCCAATGGGGGGGGGGTCCAGTAGGATAACCCCATGGTGGTCTATATGAGGTATTCTCCCAATGGTCTTGGGGTATGTACCTATATGGTTGATCATTTGGAGGAAAAAAGTGTGGATTGGTATGGTGATAATTAGGATCTCTAGGTGTTCTAGACATATGTCTATGATGTTTTTTGGTTTTGTGAGAATTAGTACTTACATGTTCCGGTATAGAGATGGGGACTGGAGTCTTTGGATTTTGTGAAGCATCTAATCCCTCATTGGGTTTTTTATCTCTTGAGTTGTCCCACGATCTCTGTTGATTTAAGGAATAATTTTTTCAAAAAAGTGATCAAAGGGTGATCACCAAAAGGTTCCCATTATATTGCACTCAGCCTATAAATTCCTAATGATTGAACAGTAGGTGTCCCAGAGTTGCATTGTTAGTGCAAGACACCAAGGAGGTAAGTACAATGAAAAAATGAAAAAAAAAAAAAAATTATTAAACTCTTCTATCAAAAAACACCCTAATAAAATATTAAAAATATTGCCTCTATTGTTAACACAGTGTGTGCTGTTTACTCCATTAGTGTCCAATAGTACTTGTGCCAGAAAACACCCTGTATACCAAATTGCCTCCAGGTGCTAGTATATGCAGAGGTTGGGAAAAGAAACACCCTAATCATGGGTGTACATCTCAATCTTGGTTTCCCTGTCTGAGACAAAATGTTCATGTGTATGATGCTACAATTTGCAACAGTTCACAGTGCATTCACTTCTGTGATACAACCACAGCAACAGTAAATACTGTATGTCAAGCAGTGCTGTTAAGGTTATACACTTGTGAATCCTATAAACAAATGTTACTTAATGACATGGAGTGTATCCATATTCTTGCACTCTCATAGTGCCTTTCAATGTATAGAAATCGCTGTCTACCACCATAGATAGCAAGTCATATAAGTTAACACAAACATATGTACAAAGTCTGTTTCAGACACAAGCCTATCTTAAATAGTTCTAAAGCGGCTCTAATGGATAGACGTTAGTTGTGGCTCAGAAACACAGCCAATCCACTGTGCATCAAACAAGGGGTTAATACCCTCTACGTGTATATATACACAAGTCCCAGTGCCTCAGTAAATAGTAACTAAGTTGCACATAGGTAGAAAATTAGAGCCATACAACCATAATTCCTCTGCGTCTAGGGTCTGCATCTAGCGTTTGATCAGCATTTTGTTCAGCACACTGTGTGAGGCAAGTTCCTCCGAACTGGCTGATGTCATCTGTGGTTGCGTCGCCTGACTGCCCGACAGGTGTTTCGTGCCGTGAACCGGCGCTCCTCCCCCCTTGAACGTAAGCCGACGTTTCGGTCCCACATGGAGACCTTCCTCAGGGCCGTGCAACCAATAAGTGATAGTGACCATACATATATACCCCCACCCATGATGCACCACAACAAAAAGGACCAATCACCAACATGCAATCAAGAACGGCATTCAACATAGCTGTGCTCTGAGCCACATCCCCCAATACCTGTAAGGCGATTGGTCATCTGCAGCCACGAACAGGAAGCAGGCAATCCTGTAATCAAAATAGCCCACAATGATACTCATGCCCCGCACACCAGTGTCAGTCTGACAGCGCGTCGCATGTCAGATATGTGCAGTAGAACTACAAACGCTGGAGGCCGGAGCGCCAATCAGGATCAGGCTCCGCGCACCACATTAGCACACGGAGGCCACGCATAGTGTCCCTGGCAAAGTAGGACGCTGACAAGCAGCCTGCGCATGCGCAGTGTTAAACTTTGTAACTGACAGCGACACCCATCATCCAAACACCGACTCAGGGCAGAGAGAAGGCAGACAGCAATTGGCTCATCATATACTAAAAATAGAGCCCTTAAATGAGATAACACAGGGTATCAGAGCACAATCTAAAGAAGAAACCAAACCTGCAAAAAACAAACAAGGGAAGTGTGCAGAGGATGTGAAACAATGGAGAGCTAGTGACATATACACATAAAACAAAGTACATTGCTTGGTCATTGAATAACATAAACAAATGTTCTCCATTGTTTCACATCCTCTGCACACCCACACTTCCCTTGTTTGTTTTTTGCAGGTTTGGTTTCTTCTATAGATTGTGCTCTGATACCCTGTGTTATCTCCTTTAAGGGCTCTGTTTTTAGTATATGATGAGCCAATTGCTGTCTGCCTTCTCTCTGCCCTGAGTCAGTGTTTGGATGATGGGTGTCGCTGTCAGTTGCAGAATTTAACACTGCGCATGCGCAGGCTGCTTGACGGCATCCTACATTGCCAGGGACACTATGCGTGGCCTCCGTGTGCTAATGTGGTGCGCAGAGCCTGATCCTGATTGGCACTCCGGCCTCCAGCGTTTGTAGTTCTACTGCACATACCTGACATGCGACGCGCTGTCAAACTGACACTGGTGTGCGGGGCATGAGTATCATTGTGGGCTATTTTGATTACAGGATTGCCTGCTCCATGTTCGTGGCTGCAGATGACCAATCGCCTTACAGGTATTGTGGGATGTGGCTCAGAGCACAGCTATGTTGAATGCCATTCTTGATTGCTTGTTGGTGATTGGTTCTTTTTGTTGTGGTGCATCATGGGTGGGGGTATATATGTATGGTCACTATCACTTGTTGGTTGCACGGCCCTGAGGAAGGTCTCCATGTGGGACCGAAACGTCAGATTACGTGTGTCTATGTTTGAATATGTTTTTTTTTTTTTTTGGATTAACCCCGTGCAGTTTGCTGTCTCTTTACTGGTCCTTGGAGTGGTTTGTATGCTGTGTGTTTCTCTATGGGACTAGCATCTGCTTTTTTGCTTAATTATAATGTGCTGACTGGCCTCTTGTGGATTTTATATATATATATATATATATATATATATATATATATATATATATATATATATATATATATATATATAAATATATATATATATATATATATATATATAACAATGAAAAGAAAAGAAAAGCGTCCCAACTCAAGTATACTCAGAACAAATATCAAAGAAAATTATGATTTATTTAACAGCACAAATAATCAAACATAAAATACAAAAAATATTAAAACAAACCCTGACATCCTCCTGTGATAGAATATGTATCAGACAGGGGAAATCCCCTATGAATATACTAATGGACCCCTAATACCCAAGGCAACGGAAATAAAGCCTATACAGTAAGCACAAAATATATGTAGAACAAGGGGTTAACAATAACCCCTTGAACCTACAAGGCCGGCCTCACCCCTAGTAAATATAAAACCACACAGCAAGCATAGATAACACATGCACCAAATTGCCTAATACATGCTGATGTCAAATACATATATTATATACATACACCGTAAATGCAGTTGGTATAATCAAGGCAAACCAGGCACAGTACCAAAAAGAGACTATGGTAACTGATGTGAACTGTTAACCATTGTTGATCCCATACTAACAGTCTCTTTTTGGTACTGTAGCTCCCATCCCAAAGAGGATTACACACAGGTGCAGAGAGGTGATTCTCGGCTAGGACGGCCGATTAAAAACACAATGGCAAGCTTTAGAAATGGAATGGCTCTGGAGAGGTGTCTGTCGATAAGAGATTCAAATCCTTGAGCGAGCCTTGTGTGTGTGTGGGGGGGAGAGGGGTACAGGTACAGCTGCATGAAGGATTAGCTGTACTGTATTTCAAAGAAATGGCATATTTTCAAAAGGCAGGTCATCATAATAATTTGATCCCTACACCCCCAAATACTGTACATAAAAAGCACACAAATCAACCATGTGCAGTCAAACGCACAGTGTCGCAGTCAAAAGCTACAGCACAGATTAAATATCGTAATATCAAGATGGTTGAGGCAGGCTTGTGGAGAAAATAAAAAAAAATTGAGAAAAAATTATTATTTATTTTTTTTGGTCACTCACTCTTGAACTTCGCAAGCAAGCAGTGGTGAAGTTACAGACGCATGCGCAGTAATCATCAGCTATCAAGCAGGAATGTGACTGAAACAGAAAGACACACATTCAAAGGAATGGTGTGGGAGAGATGTTCTGTACTGTAGATAAGATAAGAAGTTGAAATATTGCAGTGCAGTAAATTATCCTGTGTGCGCGGGGGCGAGCGAGGGGAGAGCGCTGTATATGCCGAAATGTGATACTGTTACAGTACTGTACACGCCTATGCGTTTCAATAATTTTCAAATGAGACATACAGTACAGCACTGCAAATGCCTGTATAAATATGCAAATTTACAATTACTGCTCGCGCACACGCAGACTGTGCACTGACGTAAGTTGAACTGATAAAGTATTAGACTTCGAAGACAACAGCTCGCGAACGCCCCCTGAGTTTTTAGACGGTATTGCAGTATTGCAGACAGCGCTAATAAAATGCTAATATTACGAGCGCTAAAATATCGCAATACACTCCGGACCAAAAAAAATGCATCTGCCCGCGGTTATCAGAGTTGCGCCGCTACGGCCGTACGAGGCTAAAGGCGGCCGCCACTGTACATCCATACATACGCATATGTATCTATCTCCATAGGTGTAAATATATACAAACATACGTCTGCATTTATCTCTTGAAGAATGTGTGTGTGTGCGTACACCCCATATGTACTCTAAATTTATAATTATTCATTAATGTGTAAACCACCTAAAAGGGACAGATCAGTGATGACTTGGTGTATGTGAATACATGTAAACATATATACCCACATATATGTGCATGATTATATTGATTAGTATCTGTAAATTTTGCCTGATATTTAGATTCATTTTAATGCACACGTCATGTGCCGATGTACAGATGGCATTAGGGGAAGGGGGAGCAAATAAACTCTTTGTTTAGCCCTAGAGGGGTTAATGTCTGTAAGGTGTATATTCATCTTCTTCCCCAAATGCTGCTTTCCACAGTTGCAGGTAATCAAATACATGACCCCTGTGATTAAACGGCTTCTAGTGCAAAATACTCTCTTTAGTTGACTCAAAAATTCCTTGGTTGTAGATACCGACATACAGGCTTTGCACTTCTAACAGTGGTATGATCGGTTGTGTTTGGATCCAAGCCATGTTTTTCCAGCTTTGATTAGTAATGGCTATACACCAGTCTATCCTTCAAATTGCGGGTCCTTCTGCAAACCATAAAGGGAAAGGGGTTTTAGCCTGCCTTAGATCCTGGTCCTCCATTAATACATACCAGTGTTTCAACATTTATATTGCGCCCTTATTCAGGGCAATTTACATTTGTTAGTAGTAGGCACAATCTATGATTTTGGTGCCTGAGGCATAAGGAGATAAAGTGACTTAACGAAGGTCACATGGAGCTGACTCTGGGAATTGAACCAGGTTTCCCTAATTCAAACGCAGTGTCATTTAAGAGTCAGTGTCTTTACTAACTGAGCCTCTCCTCCTTCTTAAAGATTTGATTAATCGTGTCCCACTGATTGTTAAACATTACAATAAATCTAATGGTATAATTTTGTTTGAGATCTTTACTTTGGTTATTGATTAGAAGTTGTGGTCTAGGTGGTCAACTTCATGCACTGTTTGGTATTACTTGTTCATCATTCCATGGGTATGATCATCAGCTTATGTCTTGATTAAACCCCTAGGATTTTCTTCTCGGTTTCTTTTAACCATTTCATTACAGGTTTTTTGATCTACACCTCTTGATCACACCCTCCCTTTCATGTATAAAATTAAGTAAAATGAATAATTAGATACTTTATTTTGACATCACTCTTGAAGTATTTGTTTATGCATTATGGGAGAATGTGGTTCATGATTTATTATACAATGTTGTTTTAGTTTTCCCAGATGTTGATCATGATATATACACATTGTGTATGTATATGATTCACTATTTTGGAGTTTTAAAAGCGTTTATTTTGTGTAAGATTTATTTATTTTATTATCTTGTATGTTTGTATATTCGTAGGATGTGGAAGAACATCGTTTCTTTCCCCCTACAGATAGGTTTTAACATGTTATAAAGGCATTGTGTAGCCAGGTCTTGTATGTTTGTAGCCTTATTTGGATGTATCACTAGGAAACTGTCAATTGTTAATAAAGTTTGTCATATCTGTATACACGCAGTGTGCGCTGACGTCACCGTTGCGCGACGCGCATGACGCGCCACTTGTGACGCGGCCAGGCGCCGAGCGGACGGGGAGGTTTTGGCGGGAAACTAAGTGTATATCAGAGACCAGGTAAGAGGGGATCGATATGCACCTTGATAAAGAGCGTTGCTCGAAACGCGTTGGTGGGGGCCCGTGGGCTCACTGTATGTTTATGGTTTGATCCATTAAACTTTTTTATGGGACACACACTCTCTCGCAGATTGTTTTTCCTTTCCTGTATTCAGTTGTGCTCCAACCTTCCTACACTGCCTTGCTGTCACCCTTGGAAGACCGGATGCACCTACCAGAGGAGGTATACCATGAAGACCATCCAGATGTGAGTAATACTACTCTTACACCTTTTACTGCTCCACAGCGATATATCTGACTGGACACTAGCTAGTGGGAGTTGTTACTTACATTAGTGGAACTCCATCCAGGCCATCGTGTCATAGTGGAAGTAGGTGTCATATCCAATAGGATTTTTGGTCTTATTCTCCTGGTACCCCTAGGATTTTTACAGATGGAATTATTCTGTTAAAGGACTTTATTGTCGTTTTGATCTATGTTTTTGAGCACCATACAGCATTTTTTACGGTCTAGGTGTACTAACAGCTCTATTATGGGACTTATAAGATCATCATCTGCACTTTAACAAACCGCTTTGGAAATGAAATTACTCAATTCTAGACTTTACTAGCAATGTAGAACACCTGTTTAAAATGTTTACAGGACTTTACTAATCTTTGCTTATCTCACTTAATGAGTCCCCTGAAATCAGTGCATTCATTTTTTGCTTGTTCAAAAACATACAGTATAATTAGCCGTGTTTTTATTTTAAAGAAAAAATGGGAGGAAAACATTTGCAATTTACAGTACAAAAGGAGTTGACCAGACTAGAAACATTAAATACATATACTGCTACAAGGAAAATAGAAAATCGAATAACATCTATAAGCTAAACTTACTTCTCTTCTTCTAGATACAGTAGTATCAAAATGACTAAGGTGCACAAAGCAAAAATTCTAAACTAAAGGTACTGTAAGTCAGGCTCTTGGTAAATAAGCTGAGGCAAAAAATAAGAATAGTTTGACGTCAATTACAGTAAAAACCAAAACAACAATCCAGTTCACAACCCGATTTAGATTATTCTTTACAACTTAAATACATAAGGGAGCACTGATCAGGTACAGACAGCTCTTCCAATAAATGTTATACTGTAAGACATTTGCTGATATACAGTATTATCTCCTTAACTTGCCAGTGTGTTTAATAAATATATTTACTTGTCTAAACTTGCCTCTGAGATGCTGCAGCGACCATAGTCACTATCCCTAAGGAAGGTAAAACCATAACATTTTCTCCGTGTATGGATTTGTAGAATCTAATCTGCAG
Organism: Ascaphus truei; assembly: GCF_040206685.1. Classification (NCBI taxonomy): domain Eukaryota; kingdom Metazoa; phylum Chordata; class Amphibia; order Anura; family Ascaphidae; genus Ascaphus; species Ascaphus truei. Next base: position 355,807,529 of record NC_134483.1, on the reverse strand, counting down.
ATTCAGCAATCCGTTGGCGGATCCATAAGAGTACATTGTACAAATTGAAACGCCCTTCTTGACATTGATCCCCTGAAATCCGCCGACCAAAGGAACCGGCCGATCCACAGCGGATCTAAATTTGCCCCAATAATTTGCCCATCTCTACTTACCCATCACCGCACTGCTGGAACAATTTGCCTGAGTCCCTTAAATCCACTTCCTGTCTAAGTTAGTCCAATGGGCCTATTCTAGTAGGTTTGATGAGTTTGCTGCTACATCGCAAGGTTTGGCATGTTCTTGCTGAATGGTTTGTCAGTTGAGTTATCACGATATTCAAAAAGAATCTGAACCCCTCTTAAACCCTGCAGCGGGAAAAGGCCAAAACCGTACGACGAAGCAGAAAAGTCATACTGGGATATATTGCATTACCGGCAGGTAACATGAAACTTACTACATTGGTATGTATTCTCTGTAAAATAACAGTTTAGTTTACCTCAAAATAAAAATTGGCTGCACTCTAGTACACAGTTTGGCCTACTGCAACAATATCTCCTACTTCTGGGAAAGATAACCGAAAACAAAAAATAGTGTTGTACTAAACGTACAGTATGTCAGCAACATATTGCTAATCATTACTTGTAATTACTTGACAATGCCCAACTCTGCCACCTAATACCGTATGTCCCTGGCCCTGTTGTCTCTGGGGTGATTGTGGTGAGTGTGATTCAGGACTCAGGAGGAGATTTCCCTAGGAGACGAACTCCGAGGAGGTTCAGACAGTGAAGCACCCCATGAGCTAATGTGCTGTTTTAGTGGTGAACACAAAGGTGACTTTCTCCTTCTAAGTTGCGGGCTGTAGATGTGGTGGAACTGCAATAGAGAGTCAGAGCACTTTCCTCATGACTGGAAGAAGAAAGCGATGCAGAGGGCTGCTGATTGTGGGTTTCCTAATATCACAGTGATTGCTTTGCATATGTTGTTACAGTGCAGTAGTGCAGTTGTCCCCATGCGGCACTCTGCTCCTGGCCCTTTGCACTGCTGCTTCAAATAGGATGAAGTAGACCACCACAGATTCCCCTACCGTGTAATTAAGTGGTAATTCAAAGCATATCCACATCAAGGAAGTGGTTTCTTCAGGTGGATGACCAGCCTTACATGAAGCCTACAGGTCCTGGGGCAATGCTGGGATACCTGTCTGGGGCCTACCATTGGGACATCTGGTCAAGACATTGGCACCCCTCACCTTCTCCAGAACACTCCATGCCAGGCCCGATAGAAGAGCTAACCACCAATGTCACCCTCTCCTCCACTTGAACAATGACTTGAACTCCTAATCTCAAATTCATTCTGATTTTGTTTCTAAGTTTTGCCTATTACCCATGGATGTCATGTGACCTACTCAAAAAGAATGTTGCTGCAAGGGAGGAGAGCAGGATAGGGGTAGAGTACAGATCTCATTGGCCTGTGTTAATGTTGTGTATGGGGCTGTTGGGAAAATCAAACTAAAATGTAACTTTATTTTGCAGTTTTTATCCATTCAAATTATACTTGTATTCACAGTACTATAGCTGCACTTCAGGTGAGAAGAGCACATATTTTGGACTGGTTAAAAACTAGCCTTATCCTCTTTTAAGCACTTGTACAGGTCAAATATACAAATAATTATAGTTTTAATAACTTATCTATTAATTTTTTTCCCCTTAGTTATATTTTATAGTTTAATTTGTACATCTTTGGAGCTACAGTACATTGACATATTTGACGCTACCGATACTACAACAAAGATTATGACTACTAATAATTTTGGTACCCCATAATTAATTTAGCACTAGTATAATAAGGAATATTAAGAAAAATATTCTATATTTGATCACTGTTTCCATCATCTTTTTAGTTATATCTGTAGAAAAGTACATACATATACTTTGTCATGTACTGAAAATTAAGCTGGTCCCTACCCGTAATTTATCCAGTCCTTTTTACTAGTGTTACTGTTTGAGTACCCAATAGAATAAGAATGATATTCTATATTTCTATATTTCTATATTGAAAACGTGGGTGTTTTCTCTCAATTTATTTTTTATTTATTTATTTTTTTCACATTTATTATTTTAGTTTCCTAATTTTTTTTTTGATCCATTTTGGTTTTTAAATAATGATTTATGATATTTTAGCTTTTTTCTGCTTATTTAGATTTTATTTCCATATTGTAAGACACATGTAAAACCAAAACAAATAAAGTTTTGACAAAATCAAAACAAACTTTTTTTTAGAAGCAAAACCACATCCAAAACAAAAACACAAAGATAGTGGTAACTAATGGGGTAATAATCTATCTATATACAGTATCTATCTATCTAAGTCTCCTCGACAATGATAACAAAGAATGTGGGCTTTTATATATTTTGTTAGCAGAAGCTGAATAACCATTTTGCAAAATAGTAATCTCCTAAAGAATTCATTATACGGTATCAAGGAATATCTTTTTTACCCATAAGACAGTTGACTGAGTGGAAAATTGCTGTTTCTGTTTCAATGCATATGTTTCTTACAGTTCTTTTGCAATCATATTTTTTGCTTTCACTGCTTTCTTTGTAAGAATACAGGAGTTTTCCATTGTCCTTTATTATAAAACAGTAATAGATTACTATATAACATTTTAGTTGTCTAACCTTTTTTTATGAAGATGGTGTAAAAGACGTGCAGAAGAACAACCAGGGAGACAGATTTGAGGGAAGTTAAATCATGGCTTTTTTCAGCCCATCACTTTTAACAATACAGGAACCATAAAATAAATAAAACAGCCTATCCCTGTGTAAGGGCTAACTCACTTCCCCAGGACCTATCTGCAAGGCTCTGAGGATAAGCCCCTTTCCAACTTAAAACCCCAAAAGTCCAAAAGAGGTACTTGTAAGCAGGGGCCCTTTGTCAGTCTCTGAGTCTGTGTTGGTGTCCATTGAGGTGTCAGCCTCTGGCGGGTTCCAGGGTCTACTGTGCCCTGTAATTGGTCTGGTTCCTGGTATTTTGATGTCAGCACAGGCATGTGCTCATGACATTGTCTCTTTTGGCAACACATCTGTAACTGTGCTCAAAGGTCCCTCTCCTGCAGTTTCCAGCACAAGGATTTTATACATGTCTGATTAACCAGGTGGAGACTGGTTATTGTCTTTAGCTGCTATTCACCAGATCCCTTCTAGATTTCTCAGACAAATACAGGCTTTCTATAGAAGCCTCCTTTAAAGAGAGTTAAGTCCCTGTTACAATGGGCAGTTCACAAATCCCTTAATCCGAGATCCCCAAACTTGCTTGGCTTGGTTTCCCCTGAATCTACATCCCAGAACTTTTGCAGTTCAGATTCATCAGATTCGCAAGGTTGGATTTCTATTTCTGAGACAAATCCAAATTGAAACAAAAACCTGATCGCTAGAAAGTCGCCCCTCCCTTCCCCTGCTACCATTTAAAAGAGCACTCTAGGTTGCATTTCTAGCTTTGTTTATTTATTTATTTATTTTAGTTATAGTATTGAAGGAGGCGGACTCCAGAGCTGAATTATATTAATTTCAACTCCAGAGATCCTGTTTCCTGAGATACTTACTTTTGTATGGGGTGCTTCTACAGTATCTCCTTCATGTTTAAATGTCCCTCGTCATGCGGGACAATAAGATGGCACATGGGTTAATGTCACGGCTTTCAATTGGCCTACAAGACACAGAACATTTAAAGCCGCCATTTCTGTATGTTAGCCCCAAAAAGCCCTATCAGAGGTGCTAGCTGCAGGGATACTGGACCTTCTCTGGAGGTAAGCATCGCCAGAATTAGGGTCCCCAGAGCTGAAATTAATGTAGTTCAGCTCTTGAGATCCTCTGCTTCAATCCTATAACTAGAATAAATAAATAAACAAAGCAAAAAATGCAACCTGGTGTGCTGCTTTAGTGTCAGCATAGGCAAGGGAAGGGTGGCTGTATGAGGGTCTGAAAGATTCTCAGAGAGACTCAAAGCAGAAGGACAGAAAGAAGGATACAAAGAGAAAACTTCAGAAGGGCAGAGAGACAAAGACAGAACAGAGGGTTGTCTTACCACAACCATGATACCCCATCTCCCCTGTCTCTACTCTGTACCACTATACCACTTAATTCAACTTCAGTTGGGTTAACACTGCTAGGTTAATTGTGTGCATTGCGTATATAGAATATATATATATATATATATATATATATATAATCAAAGGCTCCTTACCAGGCAGACCAGAGAATCCAGGGAATCCAAAGCAGGCACAGCAAGGAAGAGACAGCACACTTGTTAGCAAAAAGAATTGTATTAGTGAAGCAGGCACAAAACACCAACGTTTCGGTCCTAAAAGCAGGACCTTTATCAAGGTCCTGCTTTTAGGACCGAAACGTTGGTGTTTTGTGCCTGCTTCACTAATACAATTCTTTTTGCTAACAAGTGTGCTGTCTCTTCCTTGCTGTGCCTGCTTTGGATTCCCTGGATTCTCTGGTCTGCCTGGTAAGGAGCCTTTGATTGTATTCATTCATATGGGACTAAGCACCTGTCCTCATCTGTATTTGTGTGCCATCTGCTCTGTTACCTATATATATATATATATATATATATATATAAAGAGAAAAGAAAAAGAGAAGTGCCAGCTCCATTGCATGATATTGCATCACAATTTATTAAAGATAAGAGAGTTGAGTCGCCAGGACTGTCACTCACATGGTGAATAAAAAACATTAATTTGAGAGAATCTGTGGATATGTGTCACCGTCTGGGAAGCGGGTCCAGTATCGGCTGTGCAGATGATGAAACACGGTAGTATTGGAAACAGTATCAGGATGTAATCATCAGTGAAGAAAGGCTGTTGTGTTGCTCCTCTGTGCCTCCGGTACCAGCATTAGGCTCCTTGTCTCCACAGATGTTTGTATAACCCGCAGATAATGTAGATACGGGTATAGCTCTACACATTGACTCCACTCCTCCATGGTAGATGCTGATCACGTCAGCTACGTCACGACGTCCCAATGACTTTCGTCACGTGGTGACTTTCTAAGGAGTAATTGGCAGACATTTTCAATGTGTTTAAAAAGTCTACTGTATGTTGCCCAGCAACGGACAACAGCACATTGAAAGTCAGCTGCAGTCAATGCATAATTGCTTTAATTGCGTGACGAACAAGCTGTTCTAGATAGACAACCTATCTAATGATTTAATTAACCTGAAATAGTATTAAAGAATAGGCTATACTGTACATTTCAGAATACTCTATATTGTCTATATTTGTCTATATTGACAACTACATATAATTAATACTAAAATACATATAAAACATATCCGGTAAAAATCGCAACGAAAAACTGTATTGCATGACTTAATAGGATCAATACGAACCTAAATTGCCATGACTTGTGCCTAAAGAGATGTACTATCTGGCACAATACACTTCATAAGCATATATGTGTACATGAAATTGTAGTATAATAGTAAGCAATACCAAAGACAAATGGGAATGAGACAGTGTAACTTGATAGAAAAGGACTATAAATGTTCAAATAGGTATCAGTTCAGTATATAATATTTAGTAAATTCATAATTGAGAATATAGTTATACTGAATGCATAGACTTTACAAGCAGTGGCAGATTGAGGGAGGGGGGGAAGAATTGAGGAGAATATATACTAGCAACAACCTATACGAGTTATTTAAAACAGGGTTCTTGTATCTATGCACTCATTGAGTCCAAGCGGAGTGAGTGTGCCTAAGCAATAAATCCAATAGGTTGGTAAGGGAATAAACCCCTATTTGGGTACTTCAAACTGGTGTCGGTGAAGACTTAAATGATACTTTCAAAGTCTTCAGGGAATCCAGGGTTAAATACTTCACGAGCAGTGTGATAGCTTCCCCAAATCTTCAACTAAAACAACCCATGAAGACAGCTATTAGATGTACCCAGACACTGTTAAGATCAAGCCGCTTGTGGGGAATGAAAACCTCTAACCTGACCGGAATGTATTTCCCATCCGCGGTTCCTTCTCTGGCGGGTCACGTGTTCCCAGCGGGTCCTCGGGCAGGGAGTGCAGAGACTCACAGAGCTGCCTCAGTAGTGCCGGTAAGCTGTCGGTCCGGGGGAAAGAAACTTCACTTTACTGCTCTCCTCGTGGTGTGCATCCGTCCCAGCAGTGAATAGCAAGGTGAGTGAAAAGGACTTGGAGCACTGAAGAACAAAGTATCAGGCTGGCGGCAGCGTGCAACAAAAAAACTTTAATATGGCATATAAGCCATAGAGAATTGTTCTGTCTGTCATTTTAATCAGGGCTTATATGCCATATTAAAGTTTTTTTGTTGCACGCTGCCGCCAGCCTGATACTTTGTTCTGCAGTGCTCCAAGTCCTTTTCACTCACCTTAATAAATCCAATAGGACTTTCGGATGCAGTGTCTTGAATCTGTCTCCTCCTAATTTTGAGGCTGGGACAGACTCAATACCCATAATCCTGAGACTTGCTGGATCTCCTAAATGCACAGCTGAAAAGTGCCGTGGAACACTATGGGGCTATGCACAAAGCAGTGATAAAATCATTGCTTTTGCATGGAACTATGCACTTTTTGTATTACGCTTAAGAAAATGAAGCCAAAAGCGGGATTCACTAAGAAGTGAAGGCCATTTTTTTAACTCCGATAACCTTTTTTTGTATCAGTGCTATCATGCTATAGATTCTACATTGTTGTTTATTTGGTGATTTTATTACATTGGATATTGTTGGTGGGTTTAATTTTTAAGGTTGACAATTGACTGCCATAGTGTTAAATCATGCCCATATTATATGGGCATGATGATCCCACTGTGCCAATCAATTGGTTTATTGGCATTTGTAATGTGTTTAGTTTTCTATGTAATGTTTTATTTTGGGCCTGTTTTTTTTTTTTTGCTTCACTATTTATTGCTGTAGTGGTAAATCATGCCCATATTATTTGAGCATGATGTACCCACTGTACCAATGAATGGGTGGAGGGTGGTGGTAGTTGCCTCTGGAGGGTGGTTATGCCTCCTGGATGGGTAGTGGGGGAGGGTGGGTTAACCCCTTAATTACTACAGTGGTTACTAACCGCTAAGGTGAATAAGGGGTTAGGGGCCATTAGATTTAATTTTTTATTGCATTGTTTATAGCAACGGAGGACATGGGCGGTGATGAGGATGGCCTTCATCGTGTCAGGCTGGCAGGGGTGAGTGCAAGTTTTATTTACTTTATTTCTGCTTGTTGATGTTTTATTTTAAATGGGCAAATGCACTATTATCCATATCTGGATAATAGTACTTTTGCCCATTACTGTACTGTATCTGTTAGGGGGAGGGGGAGGGGCGTGTATTTATTTAAACGTATTGGTCAATCTTTTTTTGAGCCAGACTTGGTACCGCAGACCAGCGGGGACCTACAGACACCCACGGGAACCACCCGAGAACCCCCATACACCCACGGGTCCACCCAGACACCCCTGTGGGGCCACCAAACACCCTCTGGGACCACATGGAGGTCCCACAACACCACAGGGACCACCTGGAGGCCCACGGACACCTTCAGGGACAACCTGGGGACCCCTGCCGGCCTCTTGTATTAATTCTGTGCATGGAAAAAAACTAATGCTTTTATTGATATCTCCATCTCTTTTGCGCCAGCCTTTAGCTGGTGAAAAGAAATGGTGAGCTTTTACAGTACGATTCAGTTATCACTGCTTTGTGAATCGCGCAGACTGGCAAATAACTATGTGTTTGCTATTTTTTTGCCCATCGTACGACTTTTTTTTATCACCGACAGTTTTTTGTTGATAAAAAGCCTTTAAAGCGCGATGCTGCAGTATTATCACTGCTTTGTGAATCGCGCAGCAGGCAGTATCACGCTATAAAGGCATTTATCGTACTTAAAAACACTTATCACTGCTTTGTGCATAGCCCCCTATGTGTGAGAACTCCCTTTAAGAGCGCACGACTGCCACATCTGCAAATTACGTTTTCATTGACATATTCTTAAACTACATGCTGCAAGATTGCTTCTTATCTTAAATAATTTTTCATAGGATGGCCAAGTATGTCTCCAATAAGGAGAAGAACAATATACTGTTTGTTATTATAAAAGGCGCTAATAAAGAACAATGGTAGTTTAAAGAATGTAACATGCCAATGGAATTTACATGTAACATCCACGTTTATGTTACTGGTTTTAAAGAGGTGTCTTTTACTTACAATGAACTTACAGTTTAAAAGGAAGAAAGCACAGTATTTAGGTTCGTTTTATTCAGCACTCTTTTGTGTCAAAGTAAACATCATCAAGGACATTTTTCTACTATATGAATTTACAATATTTGGTTAAACAGATGTATAAAAATATCATCAGTTGGGGGTTAGTTACTATATTCTCAGTAGACGTAATATTTTTTTTCTCTGTAGCACTAGCTTTTTATATTCATCCTTCCATGAGATTTGCCATGGGAGTAGTTAACTTTGTTGGAGACATTTGGAATGGTCATGGTTTCTGTTTTTAAAGTACTTTGGCCTTCAAAATAAAAACATAAACACCACATTATTGAGTCGATGAAAACTACCAGATGGCTCTTATTGTGATGCACAACAATAATCTTAAAATACCAAAATACTGAGAAGGAAGATACTGAGAAGGAAGATAGAAGAAGGGAATGTAGAACTTGCATTGGAGTTAGTCAGTGAGTTTTAAGTATTGAATACTTTTGTACTGTATTAATATGATATTTCAAAGAAATGTCTGAATTATAATTTTAGAAAGAATGGTGTCAAGCTTCTGTTCTTGCATTGAAAACGTTTCTTTCATTGTATTCCATAATGTACATATTACTTTATTTTTAAAATTACTTATAAAAAGGGAAACCGTACTTCTAACACTACAAAACACTTGAATCATGTTATATTAGCACCAGAAAAGTTTGGTGATCTATGTCTTAAAAAAAGACATTATCAGCCACTTTGCATAAGCAACATATTGACCTTAGTTTAGTTATTTCATATTTTATTATAAGACCCTCTAGTTTCTAAGAAAGAATCTTTGAGAATGGGCATGTGAAAGACTGGGGGAAAAAAGGCCCAAGTTTACAAAATGTATAAAGATTGGGATATAAAAATTGGGGGTGGAAATAAAAATATATATTCAGTGTGAGACTTTTTAATAAAAATGTGAAACAAAATGAACATTTCAGGACAAATCCACTTTCAAATTCGTTTAAAAACATTTTAGTGCATCAATTTGAAATATTTACTTTTTTGCCTTTAGTTTCCACTTTTGTTGGTCATTATGCCATCAACAGATATCAAGTGCCTTGTAACAATGCAATGCCTACTTGTTCTTATAGAAAACTTGATGTAGATAACTGAACATGGAGACCTAAAGTGCCACTATAAACCAAACCCTTTAATCTTTGCAAGCAAATCCAGACAACTCAGATAATTCTGCTCTATAATTCATGTATGAACATTCTGCTGAATTATGAATTAAAGTTTAAGAGCGTTAGCAAATCAATCCTATATGCATTTCCTAATTGTGTTGGCATCTATTTCCTTGCATAGCATCCAATAAAACACTGCATTCAAAATCCAGAATTAAGTTGGTATTTTGTAACATAGGGGATTTATTTTTGAAGTGCAACATAACAACAGTCGGCCGCACCTGAAAATCCCCTGGTGACTAGACATAACCTATGCACAACTTTCTTGCACCTCTTATACACACTCATTTCAACAGCAAAAATCCTGCTTCAATCCTACTGTATGAACTAGAAATCATTTTTTTATTTTAAATGTTAAAGAGCGTGTGCGAGGAGACACAGAAAGAGGGACCGCTTCTCTCTGCTCTCTCTGCGCAGCTCTTCCAGACTGGTAGCGGACCCCTAGGATTAACGCAGCTGGAGTCCCACTCAGAAGCAGGGACCCCCACTGTGTTAATCCTTTTGTGAAATTCCAACTGCGCTTGGCCACGGCCCACCCGTTACAAGTGACACGCAGGGGGAACATAGATTGCGCTACATCTTTATATCCTTTTCAGATTTCAATAGGTTAGCTTAACCATATTATAAACAAATAACATCAAACTTGTCCTTATGCCTTTTTAGCTAATACATTCTTGAAAGAACTTGCGTGTCCTATTCTACATTGGTGTGGCTGTGCTTCGGCTCTTACGTGGATACACTCTCAAACTTGTAGAAACAGCGCACTGGAGCTGTATGTGTATCAACATATGACAAAGGCATATAATTATCACTTTCAGGGGACAATTAAATGAGAAAGGTAATGGGATAGCCCTGCTTACAGCATCACTTAATTGATTACTGATTTATTTTGCACATAGTAAAGTCAAATAGTGTTCCAATTTCTTACTTTATATAACAGAAAGTGGTGTGGGTGTGTAAGAATGTCTCAAAAACCCTTAATACTATGAAGTAGGGGAAAAACAAGGTACCCAAAAAAGTGACTTCCTCAATGTGCTCCTTTGCCAGTACAGGGTAATCCCTGGAGATGAAAGGAAAGGAAATATGACCGGCAGCAAAGGAAAGGGTTCTTTACAGTAAGGGCAGTTAAAATATGGAATTACCCATGGAAACTGTGATGGCAGATACAAGAGATATCTTCACAATAAGGTTAGACATCTTTTTAGAAAGGAAATGTATACAGGGCTATAATAAATAGGAAAACATGGGAAGGTTTTTGATCCAGGGATAAATATGATTGCCATTATTGGAGTAAGGAAGGAATTTATTTTCCCCTTATGAGATATCATTGGATAATTTTTCAATTGGGGTTTTTGTTTGCTTTCCTCTGGATCAATATACCATAGTTACAAATATAGGATAAATATCAGTAGTCTAAATATAACATAGGTTGAACTCGATGGACAAGTGCATTTTTTTAAACTGATTTACTATGCAACTATATTACTAGAATCCTTGTCTGCAGTTACAGTATGGACTGATGGGACAGTTGGGTGACCTGTGTTACGGATACACTTATCATTTCCTTGGCTTTACTGTTCCTGCACATGGAACTTTAAAGACTAATTGTGTGCTGCTCTATTGCAGACAACATATCCTGAACATTTAAATCATTAGCTAAACCAGCAGAAGCTCATGGGCTCAAGCAGGGGCCTCAAGGCGAGTGAGCCAGCATTGGTCCCCTCTCCACCCTTAATGCAGTGAGGAGAAATTAAGGAAGTGATGCAGCCTAGGGGGCTATTTAAGGCTAGGAAATGTGGGAGGTGATCTTTCTTACATCATGCCCTCATGCAAGTAACATGCTGCCTGGTACTGCTCAATTGCCTGGGATGCAGGCTGCCGTCTCTGCCCCTTCAATCTCCCCAGAGCTCTAGCAGAGAGCTCAGCCGGAGCGGGAGGAGTGGCTGTAGGTTTCTGTCTGAAGGTCCCCATCGGGTGCCCAAGTAGCCACACAATATGAACTACCAGTATAGCCTAACGATGTAGCTGAAACTAGGAGGAGCGAACAGTGTCACAGTCCGAGGATAATTGGGGGTGGATGCATGAGAGGGAGAGCTCCAGGGCGTGCTGCTACTCCTAAGGCTGGAATTATAATAAGCACTTGCGCGCATGACATTGAGCGTGCACATGGCACATGCGTTTTGTGTATATAGGACAAACGATGACGCTCGTGACTAGGAGGTATGGCCATGATGTCACGGGGTAGGATTTTTTACTGCCTCACTGTGATTGGCTCACAGTGTCACGTGGCACGTCAGCTGCTCGAAAAGACACATTTCTTTATCTTTCCACACAGCTGTTGCGCCAACACTCTCTGTAGTGCGCACACACGTCTGCACTAGAACCACTGTCATAGGGAGACACGTATTTATCATTGACGCGTGTGCGCCCACTAGCGTGAACACGCTTACTGTAAATCATCATGGTGGGCATATGACACGACGTTCCAGCATAAAATGTCTGTCCATCATCAACACGGCTGGTGTCAAAGAGATATGGAGTTGTGGCTTTCTTTGATGACACCACAGCACATGCTTTACCCCATTAAGCCAGGGAGAGGAGGGTCATAGCTCCAGAGCTCCTTCCACAGATCAGGAGAGGTCTGATGGGCCTTGAATAAGGTGCATGTAGGTGGGTAACATCTTGTCATTTGAGACATGATTGTTCTCACTGCTTAGGGAACCACCCAATATCCAAATGCTTCACAAAATCAAGTGTAAAGCCAGCAGTAGATAAGGTCATATTAAAGGGTTAAAGGGTTCCTGATCCCACTGAGGGCAGGTGTTAGTCTGCTTGGCTCGCCAATTACCCCAGAAGCGTGTCCTCAGGCAATACCATTTGTCCTAACAGAGAGACGGTGCAGCGCATAGGGCGAGGAAGAGATAACAGATATATAGGGTACATAAGCAACACCTAAGTTGTTTGTTCACTTGTTATATCTTTTCTCTGTCCTGTTTTTGTTTAGCTTATACAAAAAAAAGGCACGTTTGTATTGTAGGAAATGTATAGGTCTTCTGAGCCGGTCGCAGAGTGCAGGAGCTCCCGGATCATGCCTGTATTACTTAGTTAGATGGGAGGGAGTTATGCTGGAATCAAGTTTTGCCAGGTGATCAGACAAAAGTGGCCCACTGCCTTCCACATGTGCTGTTAGGGCATGCAGTGAGCAATTACCTGGGGTTTAAGAGGTCAGTGGAGTTGATGCGGGCACCTTAGCAATTAGCAAGTGCCAGGGCAGGATAAACAAGGCCATGATTGGCTTGCTCCATAAGTCACACGGAGTTCAAAGTAGACGTACTAGTGCTATTTTTGAAGAATGAGGTAAAATATCCAAAATTGACATTGATATTTTAAATTATGAGCATTTTGGCTATTAAGGTTTTAAATGTCCTTGACAGTGGCGGGGTTTGCCTGCCAGGCTTGGGAACCCAGGAAGCAAGAAGGTGGTTTGGTGTGAGCAGACCCTCGGTGTATTATCAAAAGCATTATTTGTATTGCTATACAGTATTTGTGATGCTGCTTCCATAGCAGAAATGCAATTCAAATCTATTATTAATCTTATTAAGTCTTTCTTTCTCTCTGCAAGATAAAAAATTATGTTTCAACAACAAAATAATGGATTAAGAAATGTAACTTCAGATCACTTTACAGTGTATTGAAACATCAGCTATTATTCTTCCTAGGCCCTCTGACACAAGGGCTAAGACCACAATGATTAACAGAAAAAAAAACATTATAAAATCAGAAAACTTATGTTAATAAATAAAACGTCACTTTTATACAGAAGAGGCAAAGCATTATACTGTACGATAATCTAAGGCCTTAAAATTTAAATACATGCTTTATATTGTAACTCATTAAGTTAAAAGAAAAAGCCTGCAGTAGGTCTTTTAACAACTGTGGCATTTACAATATAAGAAAAAATCCTGAAATCCTGAACAAAAGATTTCCTTTTAAAATAGACAAATAATTTTGAACTCTTTGCAAAGTGCTGAGCACACGGCCAGCATTAACTTTAAAAGACACTCTGACTTTAAAAATAAAAAAAATAATTTTCAAAGCGCTTTTTTTTTTTTCTGGGAAAACAGCCAGAAACCTCAAAGTACAGATAACGGACAATGGGTTTCACAGTCTAATTCATGTTAACTGCTGGATTAATCCTCACGCAGGGGATTGTAACATTAGTTTAATGTTAAATATGAAGCTTTTCACGCCGTCCTAAAACTGCATTTTGTATGGTCTTTCAAAAATTAAATAACGGGAATCTTTTAAATTACTTATAAACACCAAGTCTATGCCTACAAGAGCATGCAACATTCTTTCACTCATTCCTCTGAATGCCTTCTGAAAGAAATCTCATATTCCTGCAAACTTCCATCAATACAATTGCTATCCCGTTTTAACTATGCCCTCTTTTAAACTAAACAAAATATCTTCAAACATGCAACAGTTATACCATGACTAAAAAAACAGCAAGCTTGACCCTACCTGTCTTGTATGGCTTCTACACTGCTTATTTGACGGAGACAATTCTCGCTAAAATAACTGACCTCCATGCTGCTAAAGGCAGATATCACCACACTCCGCTCACACCACGGACACCCTCCTTTTGAAGCGCTATGTACATTAATGGCGTTATATACATACTGCACCGACACACTTTATTCGAGCAAATACCCGGTATGTACCTGGCAGATACCTGGAATGCGCCGCTCCTCACCTCTGACAAGCCCCATTGCATTTGCCTTCCCAGCCTGGGTTCATGCCTGGCTGATGGGCGGCTGATCTGTTAAATGATAATGATTAGGATTTAATAGGCTGCAATGCTTCGCGTGTCTACCAGATGGCATAAATTCATGAATTGTAATGCAGTATATATATATGTACTGTGCAGTATTGCAGCCAACGGGAATAAAATGCTTCAATCCCTGCCGGAAAATAACTCAATGCACTCGGGCAGAAAACAGTCACAAACCTCAATACACCCGGGTATACCCGAATTCGTGGGACTAGCCGAGCTCGAATAAAGTGTGTCGCCAGTGTATATAATACAATATATTAATTCAAACAGTGCTTGTGAGCTCTTACAAGCATTTTAAACAAAAACATCTTAATCCTGTAGAAATAAAATTGAAATGTGTTATCTTACTGCTTTACGGAAAAGAAGACAGTTCTACATTACCTTGTTCTCATAAACTGCTTAAGCACAGAGCTAGTTAATTTTAATGTGAATGCTTCGCATTCTTTAAACTGTAAGAGAGAGGCTGTGCCCCTCCTTTTATTAAGATAGAAATACCACAAACGAAAAGAAATGTGTCCGGTTTAAAAAGTATCCGCCTGGCCAGGACGAATAAACCTTTTAAACTATAACCAGGGACCGAGTTGAATATACTCCCCTTTTGTTGTGAGGTATTTCTCTCTATATTCAGTGTAAACCTTTTTAAAACCTTTTAAAATTTAGATTTCATCATGAGCAACTAATATTCATATTTTTTGTACAGATGTTAATCAGCATGACCACACAGTATCTTTCACACAAGAAATCATTCAGGAAAAAATTCATTATGTTTACAAACAAACTCTTTTACATAAAGTAGCGTTTTTTTTTTTTTTTTTTTACAGAG
This sequence comes from Ascaphus truei, assembly GCF_040206685.1. Classification (NCBI taxonomy): domain Eukaryota; kingdom Metazoa; phylum Chordata; class Amphibia; order Anura; family Ascaphidae; genus Ascaphus; species Ascaphus truei. The sequence goes on along the minus strand of NC_134483.1, from coordinate 355,792,424 downwards.
ACTTTCACTCTGAGCCCCCACGGGCAAAGCAGCACTTCCCTGCTTCTGACTGATAGTGGCACACTCTCTGCCAATGACCAAAACCACCACAATTAAAACAGACACCATTATTCTGAGCTATTCTCCCTGATTGATTTCTGGGACCAGCATAACATCTCCGTCTATTCTGCCCTCTGCCTTGTAAATACAGCTAAACCCCGTTATAACGCGGTCCTCGGGGTCCACCCCGAGACCACCGCGTTACTAACGGGGTCGCGCTAATTTAAAAAAAAAAAAATGGCCGCCGCATCAGTGCATATAGTATTTACCCCGCGGTCCCGGCTTCCCCCTGTCACCGCGTGACAGGAGATGGGAGGGGGGATTCCCCTCTGGTCCGGCTCCCCCTGCCACCGCGTGACAGGAGATGGGAGGGGGGATTCCCCTCCGGTCCGGCTCCCCCTGCCACTGCGTGACAGGAGATGGGAGGGGGGATTCCCCTCCGGTCCGGCTCCCCCTGCCACCGCGTGACAGGAGATGGGAGGGGGGATTCCCCTCCGGTTCCGGCTTCCCCTGCCACCGCGGTACAGGAGATGGGAGGGGGGATTCCCCTCCGGTTCCGGCTTCCCCTGCCACCGCGTGACAGGAGATGGGAGGGGGGATTCCCCTCCGGTCCGGCTCCCCCCGCCGCAGCACAGGGCCCTCGCGCCGCAATACAGGGCCCCCTGGCCCTGCTGTAGCGCAGGGTCGTCCTGCCCTCCCCCCCCATGCCCCCCCGCGCTGCACCGGGCCATCCCACCAGCCCCCGCAGCATCGGGGGCCCCCGCAGCAGCCATCATCCCCCTCCACCGCAGCACCACCCCCACCCTGCAGCCACATGCCTCAAAAATCATCCCCAAGGTAAGGTAAGGCTGATTTATGTATAAGTGTAGTGTGTGTGTGTGTGTGTGTGTGTGTGTGTGTGTGTGTGTCAGTGTGAGCAGTGTGTGTGCAGTGTGCAGTGTGAGCAATGAGCAGTGTGTCAGTGTGTGCAGTGTGAGCAATGAGCAGTGTGTCAGTGTGTGCAGTGTGAGCAATGAGCAGTGTGTGTGCAGTGTGCAGTGTGTGTCAGTGTGTGTGCAGTGTGAGCAGTGTGTCAGTGTGTGCAGTGTGAGCAATGAGCAGTGTGTGTCAGTGTGAGCAGTGTGTGTGCAGTGTGAGCAATGAGCAGTGTGTCAGTGTGTGCAGTGTGAGCAATGAGCAGTGTGTGTGCAGTGTGCAGTGTGTGTCAGTGTGAGCAGTGTGTGTGCAGTGTGAGCAATGAGCAGTGTGTCAGTGTGTGCAGTGTGAGCAATGAGCAGTGTGTGTCAGTGTGAGCAGTGTGTGTGCAGTGTGAGCAGTGTGTGTGCAGTGTGAGCAATGAGCAGTGTGTCAGTGTGTGCAGTGTGAGCAATGAGCAGTGTGTGTGCAGTGTGCAGTGTGTGTCAGTGTGAGGTGTGTGCAGTGTGAGCAATGAGAAGTGTGTGTGCAGTGTGCAGTGTGTGTGCAGTGTGAGCAATGAGCAGTGTGTGTGCAGTGTGTAGTGTGTCAGTGTGTGCAGTGTGAGCAATGAGCAGTGTGTGTGCAGTGTGTGTGCAGTGTGTCAGTGTGTGCAATGAGCAGTGTGTGTGCAGTGTGCAGTGTGCAGTGTGTGTGCAGTGTGAGCAATGAGCAGTGTGTGTGCAGTGAGTGTGTGCAGTGTGTGCAGTGTGCAAAATAAAAAAAATAAAAATTTTAAAATTTAAATTTTTTTTTTTTTTTAAACGGGAGCCATGGGAAAACCGCGTTATAACCGAATCGCGGTATAGCGAGGCGCGTTATAACGGGGTTTAGCTGTACATTGCCTTATTTTCATGCCGAGAACAACCTTCTGCATATTCGACAAAACGGGTCACAATAATAATGACTAGCTGTCTGAGCAACAAATTCCTCAGGAATCCGACCGATTTACACTCGCATTTAAAATTTGTACATTCCTAGGCTTCCGTCCAGAGTCATTCTTACTCATGCAAGCACCCATTAGTAGCTTAAAGAAAAACAGCTAAATTATGACAAATAATTGCAATATTTTTACTTACACAATATACAATGGTCGTTCAGCTAGATCAGAGAAAACAGTCCAGTCGTGCACAGAATTTACTGGACTCTTACCAAAAATTCTGTTTAAAAGGGCCTATCCCAATTCTTCAGTCACAATTTAGGTCTATTAAATTCCCAGAGGGGTTGAAGCATCATATATAAAAAAATTTACATATATACTCACAACCTCTGTGAACTTCCCACTTCTAGACGCCAAAACTGAAGGAAAATCCGTTATTTCCTCCCCTGGATTCGGAACCGAGAGGAACCTTTCCTCTGCCAGGTAAACTGAAGCCTTGTGACTGGATACTACACCATCTGCACCATTTTGCAGCAGACTTCCCCGGAGAAGCTTTCACGCCCTGCAACTGTTATCTCTGGTCTTTGGTGAACTTCAGGCCTGGAAGACGAACGAAATGAAACGTAACGCACGCCAGGTTTCAAATCCTTTGTCTCAATTTATTACTCATAGGGTAATGACTTTTATACAGAAAAAAAAAGATATTGGTTAGAGGCGTAACATAGGCGTATCCTAGGTGTAACATAGGCGTATCCTAGGTGTGTCTTGGGCGTAGCTTTGATTAGAGGCGTGATTTAGGGGCAGGACATATTAGTGGCGTGACTTTTGAGACGTGTCTTTTACAATATAAGCAATGTCTGACTACATAGCTTATTCATTGTCTGTTATCAAAAGAGACCTTGAGTCTTAGCAACTATATTACACTATTTTGCTTCTTGCAGAGAACCATTCTATTATATTCTACTAAAACACCAGGAAATTGACATCACAAAAGTATCTAGTAATATCCTGACCAGAAAGAAAGGAAATGCAATTTAGCAGAGACTGAGTGCGTTAGGAATTATATTTCAGCAAAAGGCTGACTACAGAATCTTAACTAGTTATGACCAGACAAAATGGAAGCTTAACATGAGTGTAGATTCTGGCCTGACATACTGGTCCTAACAATCATCTTTCAAAATCAACTTTAAATGGTAATTGAAAGAATCATATTTGTAATGTGTGAGATTTAAAAGTTGTATTATTTGTGTTATGCTGTATATTGTTGTCCTTTTTGAATAAAACATATTAATCAAATAGATCATTTTAAACTATGCCAATCAGAATGTTTTTTTCTGGTAGGCATGTAATCCTATCGTACATTTTAATGTTATATCGCCATTAGAGATGGGTGAAGGTGCCAAAATGTGTTAGTCACAAAATGCACAAAATCAGATACGTAGTGAAGTGTCTTGAAATGTATACAGTGCTGTAAACAACTATTTCCTCCTTCCTCCAACAGGCTCTTTAAACGTCTTGAGGAACGAAGACTGCCCAGCAAAATTTTGAAGTGGCAACTGCTTCTACAGTACTATATATACAGTAAATCTATAATAATATTTTTGGTGGAGTGTTTGTAATACCTCCAATATAGTGTGGGATATGATTTTGTCATGTCCCAATACATACTGTAAAGTAGCTAACTGCTCCTGTCACTGCTATACTGTAAATAGTGTGTGATATGATTTTGCCATACTATATGTCCCAATACATACAGAACTGTAAATATTTAATATTGCATTTTGAATTAAGGGTGATTCAAAACCTTTGTGCACTTTGTATTTTAATATACAGTATGCAACAATTACTCAATAGTGCACTTTTTTTTCATGTTCCTTACTATGGAATGGACTTTTTTTTTAATATACTGTACATGTTTTGTTATTAAATTGTCCTTGTCCAACACAATTTTAAGTAGACAGCTGCTCCTACAGAATATACTGTAAATCGGGAATGCAAATTTGTTTGGACATACTACTGTTTCAAGTGTTATGATCACTATAAAGACAGGCTTCAGTTTACTGTTGCAGAAATTGTATTGTCATACTCACTGATCATGATCAGAACTCGTGCTTCAATATCAAGATACTCTCAGAATACTCCCTTTAGATCCATAGGGGTACACAGACGAGTCAAGTTCAGGCCCTTGCACTTCTTTCCCTCTGCTTTTTGTCTTTTCCTGGCTACCTCACATTTTGGCACTAGCTCTGCAGACTTTAAATATCCCTTTTTTTTTGCCTTTTTCAGCAACTGCTTTGATGTGAACATTAAACAATATGGGGCCTATGCTACTGTATAAGCGTTCATAAAAAAAATCGCCGGGCCATTTAATTCACCTGTTTTTTGAACGTTGCTATCATGGTATTCAGAAAGCCTCGATTACCTGTGATAGCAAAATTCCCAAAACGGGCGAGTAGCCGGCAATGTGATGATTGCCTCTCTAAAAGGCCAAATCCATCAATTTCTTTAAGCTGCACAGAGAGAGCCACCTCTCCCTGCGCATATCTCGCCAGCGATCAATTTTTTTAAATATAAAATGTAATACTAGTAAAGATGAGCAGGGGGTCTCCGGAGCAGAACCACAATGATTTCGGGTTCGGGGATCCCCTGGTTCCTGAGATACAGGCCCTGCTATGGGGTGCCGGTATCTCCTATGCATTTTATTCCCACGGTCACGTGACATGGGACATTTAAATGCATAGGAGATACCGGCACCCCAAAACGGTGCCTGTATCTCAGGAAGCAGAGGGTCCCTGGACCTCAAATCAATGTGGTTCTGCTCCGGAGACCCCCTGCTCATCTACGGAAGTATTATATTTTATATTAAAACAGCTGCTACTCACAATAAAAATTAAAAACACAAGAACACTAATACCCACCTCTTCAACCCCCACATGATTGATACCAGAGGCCGCGGGTGTCTGGGGGTTCTCAGGTGGTCCCTGCCGGTGTCTGGGGCCCTCGGGTGGTCCCCACAGGTGTCTGGGGACCTCTGGCGGTCTTTGCGGGTGCCTGGGGCCCTTGGGTGGTGCTTTTGGATGTCTGGGGCCCTCAGGTGGTCCCCACAGGTGTATTTGGGCCCTCAGATGGTCCCCACGGATGTCTAGGAGCCCTCGAGTGGTCCCGTGGGTGTCTGCAGGCCCTCAAGTGGTCTCCGCAGGTGTCTTGGGGCTCTTGGTTGGTCCCTTTGGGTGTCTGGGGGTCCTCAGGTTGTCCTTGCAGGTGTACAGGAGGTTTCAGGTAGTCTCCGTGGGTGTCTGGGGCCCTCGGGTGGTCCCCGTGAATACCCGCTGGCCTGCAGTACCAATCCTGTGGCAAAAATAAATGTACAATACACTGTAATAAATAAACAAAAAGAAAAGAAAATACGTGCGCCTATCGATTGGTCCGTGAAACACTCAACTGACTGAAAAATAAATTAAATAATAAATGATAAATAATAAATTGAAAGTGCAATTAAAGGAGTATATAAATTAAACCTTATACATATAAACACTTTAAAACAATAAATAGTGATGTGACATGAACCATTCAGGAACCTACAGGGTCTGGCTCTAACTCCGATGTAAATATTTAATACAAAAATGGCATATAGTGCCAAAAACCCAAATAAATATGCAGCTTCCAATGCAAGGGACCCAAGTCCTTGCTTGGATATATAGAAATAAAGAACAAAAAAATGGGAAGCGCAACTAATTGGGATAAGGCAAAAAAGCCACTTTATATTGGTAAAAAACAAACAATAATTACAGTTACATCAAGAATAATGATAAAAGTCTCTGCAGATTAATGTCCAGGTGGTGAGCAGTGCATATGTGTAGAACACTTAGGGCCCCTGTACATCTAAACAGACTTGGGCCAAAGTTATAGTGCAGAGGTGTGGTTCCAAATGAAAAGTGGGAGCCTCAGAGGTTATAACGTCCACCAGTTATGCAGACAATTAAAGGAACAAGAGTGGTGAAGGGCTTTTAGCAAGCCCCTGTATATTCTGCTCACCCAAGCTTCAAGCCGTTCGGTAGGGGCGGCTCTTCTTTATCTTCTTCCAAAAACTCACACATATCACAGGCTCCACGATCCTTCAAGGCTCGGGCACGGAGCGGAACAACTCCCAGCCTGCCGGGTTTCCGGGTATGACGTCAAGGCCGGACGTGACGCACCAACCCTTCCTGGCTGGCCGCAGGAGCCGCTTGATGGTTCTCCAGGCAGCGAGCAGGCCCACACGAGGCTGATAGAGCGTCAATTCCTCGGGTACTCCACACACAAATGGAGCACTGCAGCAGACAACCGGACAGCAGGACAGTACGAAAATAGAAGCTTCAGACCCCTTAGGCTCCTCCTCCTACGCGTTTCACCACGTAACATGGCTTCATCAGGGATGCCATAGGAGTGGATATGTGGAATATATATACCCCCTGTAATAAAGGGACTGATTGACCCTATTAAACATTTGTTAAGTTAACACCATCAATCACTGGGGCACTTAAACACATAAACAAACTATGGAGAATGGTTCGTGTCACAAGAACCTCAACAAAAATGATAAGCTTAAATACATTAATAAACAATAATCAATAAATATATTAAATATATATACAAATACATAAAGTATATATATACTGCATGATTTATATTAACCAGGTATAAACAACACTCTGAAATCCACATGAATTACACTGGCGACACACTTTATTCGAGCTCGGCTAGTCCCACGAATTCGGGTATACCCGGGTGTATTGAGGTTTGTGACTGTTTTCTGCCCGAGTGCATTGGGTTATTTTCCAAGCAGGGATTGAAGCATTTTATTCCCACTGGCTGCAATACTGCACAGTATATATATATATACTGCATTACAATTCATGAATTTATGCCATCTGGTAGACACGCGAAGCATTGCAGCCTATTAAATACTAATCATTATCATTTAACAGATCAGCCGCCCGTCAGCCAGGCATGAACCCAGGCTGGGAAGGCAAACGCAACGAGGCTTGTCAGAGGTGAGGAGCGGCGCATTCCAGGTATCTGCCAGGTACATACTGGGTATTTGCTCGAATAAAGTGTGTCGGTGCAGTAACATAGAACAGTATTTAAAAACATGAATGTATTAAAAATATTAATATATGTTGCACAAAAAAAAACTAAAATGAATTAAAAATATCCATCAAGGCTGGACGCAAGGGTAAACACAATATACCAAAAAAGTGACCCATCCTGTTATTGGAATGATAAAAGATCAAGGTCTTCATTAAGACCTCTAGGGCTCAACATCTGTAGTTTAAAAAGGGGTAATAAATAAACCCTCTCCCCACCCCCAACACATACAGTACAGTAATGGGCAAAATAACTATTATCCAGATTTGGATAATAGCTCATTTGTCCATTATAAAATAAAACATTAGCCAGCCAGCATAAATAAAGTAAATAAACCTTTCTACTTACCTCTGACATCATGAAGGGCGTCCTCATCAGCATACTCCAGGCCCATGTCCTCTGTTGCCAGAAAGAATACAAGAAAAAATACAATCTAATGGCCCCTAACCCCTTAATCACCCACCCCCGATACCCACCCAGAGCCAAACCACCCACCCTGGGACCACTATACCCACCCTCTACCCATTGATTGGCATAGTGGTACATCATACCCATATAATATGGGCATGATAAGCCACTATAGCAGTCAATGGTCACCATAATAAAAAAAGCATGATGGCCAAAAATAAACACTCCCATTTAATAAATAAAAACACTAGTCAACCAATTCAATAAATAAAAGCACTAGCCAACCAATTAAATAAATAAAAGCACTAGCCAACCAATCAAATAAATAAAAGCACTAGCCAAAAAAACAATGAATGAATTTAAACCAGTAGCCAACAAAACAAATAATTAATTTAAAATGCTAACCAATCCTAAAATGTACTAAAACAAGCCATTCAAATTCCAAACTATTGAATCCAAACAATAAAAACAAATATAAAAAATTACAATGCATTCAAAACAAGCATTTGCCAAAAAATGCATTGGCCGTCACTGTATTTATCTGTACCCTAAAGGGGCAAAGATTAATACATTATCAGTCAATGGGCAATCACAAGCATAAAAATAAATAAATACAATGAAAAACCTGAAAAAAGACATTTACATACTGTGCATTACTGTACATTCAATATTTCTCTTACCTTTAGAAGTCTTCACCCTCCGAATCCCATTGTATCTGCAAGATCTCGTACCGCGACATCATCACCCGCAATCCAACGCCATCCACCTTGTAGAACAGCATCAGGTAAAAAAAAAAATCTTCTTTGTTTTATCTTCTATCACCGTCTTCTTTCCTCATCTGTCATTATTTTCTTCTTGTCTTCTTTTTTTTAATCTTCTTTCTTCATCTGCCAATCCAAAGCCCCATGGTAAATCCAGAACATGATGTTCTCTCGTCAGCTTCTTGAGGTAAACTGATACGTACAGGCCTTATATATGGCCTGTGACGTCACATGTTACGGTCATATGGTACAGCTGCAATTCCGATTGGATGTTAAACCACAAATGTTCCCAGCACTCAAACGGAAAGAACAGATAGTAAATGGATTCAGCCAAAAGTAAATATTTAATGGTATACGAAGGATGCAAAAAATAGTCAAACAAAGATCAAAAAGAAAGCACTATGTGCTAGGGCAGGGACAAGGACAGGGAAGGGGAAAAGGGAGAGGGGAGAGGGAAAAAAGGGAAAACACAGGGAGTTACAAGTCCAGGGCAAGGGGGACTTTTAACTCCCGGTGTTTTCCCTTTTTTCCCTCTCCCCTCTCCTTTTTCCCCTTCCCTGTCCTTGTCCCTGCCCTAGCACATAGTGCTTTATTTTTGGTCTTTGTTTGACCATTTTTTGCATCATTCGTGTACTATTAAATATTTACTTTTGGCTGAATCCATTTACTATCTGTTCTTTCCGTTTGAGTGCTGGGAACATTTGTGGTTTATTGATTATTTGGGAGGAATCAGGGTCCTCCTTGTTCCCGTCTTGCACCTATTATTTCACTTTATACAGAGTTTTGTGTGCTGTCTAATACTGTTTGTAAGTTCCGATTGGATGTTGTATCATGTGCCTGCCTCTTTTTTTTTTAAGGATGTGACATCATCTCCAAGTGAGGTACGTCACATCCTTAAAACCATATGGCTATATCACATGGTATTACAGACAATGGGATTGAAGACATGTTATTTTAAGGCATCACGGCGCCGTTTTCTCCACGTGGTTTTCATGCCACATTCCCATTTTCACGCCGCCCTCACACCACCAGGATTACCTGTGGTTTACCGCTGGTGATCTGTTTTAATTCAATGGTTTCGGATTTCTTTGGGTGCAATTCTTCGCGTATCTGCCAGGTGGCAGAAATTAATGAATTGTAATGTGTACAGTTCTGTCTGTGCTACTGTGTAAATTTGCAGGTGTGTAAAAAAAAAAACAGATAAAAACTAAGTTTACCACAGTAGCGCATAAAATAAAAACAGTATGAAAAGAAGAGCAAGCCTACAGTAGCAAGTTGACAGTATTGAATAATAGATAATACATACCGTATAGAATAAAAGATATACATTTTTATTTTTGGGGTTTCTTAGCAGACAGATACTGTCGCGGCCGAGTTTATTCTTACCTTTATCCGGTCTCGGCCGCGACAGTAATCGGGCGTGCGCCGGGTTGTCCCGTGCGCGCACCGAAGCCTCGGAGGAGCGGTTCTCCGATCGGGGCTTACCTCTCTCCTCTCCGGGTCCGCCGGGTCCCCCGGAACCCCCCACCGCCATCCCCCACATCGTGGGACACCAGGGCTCCCTCGGGGAGCCCTGGGCACGCGTGCATGGGGCGCAGGCACCCGATGAAGCGTGACCGCGCATCAGTGACGCGCGGCACGCCGAGGGGATTTGGCTAGCAAGCCGGGACATCTCCCGGCTTGCGGAACTAGCCAGCTAGCAATAAAACGTGTCGCCAGTGTACTGTACTGTACACGCAGAAATAATATTTAACATTCGGAAGAAGAAGCAACATATTGTTGTATTATTATTCCCTTTATTATCCTGTACAAATACAACACTTAGGGCTCTATGCAGTAAGTGCCGAAAAACTGCTCTCGCCAAGTGTTCCCTATCGGCAGGATTTTGGCGATTTGCCCTCGCAGTATTCAGGAAAGGCCGAATCACTGCCGAATCCCTGGCGAATCACTGCGAAAGCAAAATGCTAATGAGCCGGTGATGAAAAATCCTGGCTCCCGATAACCTGGCGATACGCCGTTTCTTCTGATATGTGTTTGCAGCAGAGAGAGATCCGTCACTCTCTCTGCGCAAACATCGGCAAAATAAAAATATATCAAAACAATTTTTACTCATAATGTAGATGTAAATGTGGTCTCCGGAGCTGAACCGCATTGGTTTCAGGTCCGGGGACCCCCTGCTTCCCGAGATACAGGCCCCTTTATGAGGTGCCGGTATCCCTCTGCATTTGAATGTCCCGATCACGTGACCGCGGAATGTAAACAAAGCAGAGGGATACCGGCACCCCATAAAGGGGCCAGTATCTCGGGAAGCAGGGGGTCCCCGGACCTCAAACCAAAGCGGTTCAGCTCCGGAGACCCTCTGAACATCTACACTATGAGTAAAACACACATATAAATAAACAATCATTCCTTACCTTAGCGGCTATCCGCTATGGTAATTAAGCAACATTAATGTATTTTTAATAATAGTGTGCGGGAGCAGGGGGTCCCCGAGCTGAACCGCATTGATTTGTGGCTCAGGGACCCCTGCTTAACGAGTTACAGGCCCGGTATGGGGCATCGGTGCCAGTGTCGCCACCATCTTTATAGAGCCCACGTCGCGTCTTGGACGCTATAAAGATGGCGGCGACACTGGCACCGATGCCCCATACCTGGGCCTGTAACACAGGAAAAAGTGGGTCCCTGAGCCACAAATCCATGCGGTTCAGCTCAGGGGACCCCCTGCTCCCGCACACTATTATTAAAATACATTAATGCTGCTTCATTACCATAGCGGATAGCCGCTAAGGCAATGAAGGGGTTATGGCATAATAGCATGTTTATTGGGGACAATTGCCCAAAATAAACATTGCAATAAACAACATACACCCCCTGTGCCCCCAACAACCACTATACCCCCATTACATATATCACATTTTTGGGGTGCATAGCAATTAAACTAGAGGCTGGCTGGGGCCCTTGGGTGTTCCCCGCAGGCCTGCAGTACCAATTCTGTGCCCCCCCCCAAAAAAAATACAACAACACAAATACTTAACAATAAATACACCCCCCTAAAACATACAATACAGTAATGGGCAAAATTACTATTATCCACAAATGGATAATAGTGAATGTGCCCATTTTAAATACATAAAGAACAATAAATACATGAAATACATATTGCACTCACCCTTGTTCAGCTGCAACGATGAAGGCCATCCTCATCTTCAACACCGTCCATGCCCCCTCCGAGCTGCAAAACATAAACAAGAATAAAAAAAGCCAATGTAATGTCCCCTAACCCCTTAATCACCATAGCGGTTATTAACCGCTACAGTCATTAAGGGATTAACCCACCCTCACCCACCACTTGGGATGCCTACATACCCTTCCCCACTACCCCCCACCCTGTGAGGCCTAACCACCCTCACCCAATTCCCAGCCGGGAGGCCTACCCACATACCCTTGGGGCCAATACCCCCTCCCCCCACCCCCAGCACCCACAATAAAAAAATGCTCTACCCTACAATAAACATCATTATATTTATTAAATACATAACCCACTCCCTGTGCCCCCCCATAAATATATGATTTATTATTTTACATACAGGGTTAATACCCCATGCCCACGTGAGTCCCCGGTGGGCCTGACGGGTCACCTCACAGACCTACAGGAGCCCAGCACCATGTTTCACACAGGGTCTGGAGGCCTGTTGGTGGTTCCCACCAGGTGCCATGGTCCACCAGGTGGTCTCCGCAGGTCACTGTGGGCCACAATGGGGTCTCCACGGTAGGCCCGCGGATGTCTGGGGGGCCCGGGTCAGACCCACAGGTGTCTGAGGGGCCTCGGGTGGATCCCACGGTGGTCTGGGGATCCACGGGTGGTCCCTACGGGTCCGCGGTGCCCCCACAGATGTGGGCCACCAGTTCTTCCCCGTAGGTGTCCCCCTGGTACCCGTGAGAAGCCAGAGGATATCGCAGGTGGTCTCCAGAGGTCTCTCGCGGACTAAAAGGAACCAACCCTGTATGTAAAAAAAAATAAACCTGACCTATACATTAAATACATCAATCTCCCCCCACAACACATACAGTACAGTAATGTGCAAAATAATTATTATCCAGATAGGGATAATAGATTATTTGCCCATTATTAAACACATTAACTAGCATAATAAAATAACTAAAGTTCTACTCACCTCATCAATAGGAAGCCCCCTCGCCAACATAATCTGTGTCCTCCGTTGCAAACAAAATACATACATCTATCTATATATTTGTCAAACCATCGTATATGTCTGTGTCTGTATGTGTCTGTAGAGTATGTGTCTCCCTGTGTCCCTAGAGGAAATCGCATTGGACCTTTGGCCTGTCACTCCGCCTCAGGCCAATGAGATGGCTCCCTTGGCCCGCCCGCCCCCGCACACCTCTCATTGGCCTGAGGCGGAGTGATGGGCCAAAGGTCACACACACACACACACACACACACTCACACACCCCCCTGCAAGCTCACACCCCGGCACCGCTACAGTCAGCGGGGGAGCGGAGCGAGCGCCCGGAACACAGTGGGGGAGCAGCCACAACACGCTGCCTCCCGCATCAGATCCACGTGGGAGCAGCCGGATGGGTGAGGGAGCGGCCGGACAGGTGAGGCAGCGGCCAGACGGGTGAGTGATCGAGCAGGCGGACAGGTGAGTGAGCGAGCAGGTGGACGGGTGAGTGAGTGAGCAGGCGGACGGGTGAGGGAGTGGCCAGATGGGTGAGTGAGCGAGCAGGCGCATGGGTGAGGGAGCGGCCAGACGGGTGAGGGAGCGAGCAGGCGGATGGGTGAGTGAGCGGCCTAAAACAGGCAGAACGTTTCGGGGGGGGACAGACGGAAGGTTTCAGGGGGGGACAGACGGAAGGTTTCGGGGGGGACAGATGAAAGGTTTCAGGGGGGGACAGACGCAAGGTTTCAGGGGGGGACAGACGACCGGCAGACACTGGGAGAAGGGGGAGCAAGCGGCCACATGATACATTAATTGTCACTTACCTTCCCCCCTCACCTTCTGCACCCCACCCCACTTCCCTCCATCCCCCCTTCACCTCCTCCCCCTTCCCCTACCACCCCTTCCCCTCCCCCCCTCCATTTCCCCTCCCCCTCCATTTCCCCTCCCCCTCCCCTCCACTTCCCCTCCCCCTTCACCTCCTGTCACCCCCCCTTCACCTCCTGTCACCCCCCTTCACCTCCCGTCACCCCCCCTTCACCTCCCGTCACCCCCCCTTCACCTCCCGTCAACCCCCCTCCACCTCCTGTCACCTCCCCCCTTCACCTCCCCCCTTCACCTCCCCTTCACCTCCCCTACACCCCCCCTTCACCTCCCGTCACCCCCCTTCATCTCCCATCACCCGCCCTTCACCTCCCCCCCTTCACCTCTCCCCCTTCACCTCCCCTCACCCCCCCTTCAGCTCCCGTCACCCCCCTTCACCCCTCCTCACCCCCCCTTCACCTCCTCCTGACCCCCCTTCACCTCCCCTTCATCACCACTTCACCCCCCCTCAACACCCCTCACCTCCCCTTCACCTCCCCTTCAGCTCCCGTCACCCCCCTTCACCCCTCCTCACCCCCCCTTCACCTCCTCCTGACCCCCCTTCACCTCCCCTTCATCACCACTTCACCCCCCCTCAACACCCCTCACCTCCCCTTCACCTCCCCTTCACACCCCATCAACACCCCTCACCCCCCTCACATCCCCTCACCCCCCTTCACCTCCCCTCCACCTCCCCTCCACCCCCTTTCACCCCCCCTTCACCTCCCCCCCTTCACCTCTCCTTAACACCCCTCACCCCCCTTCCCCTACACCCCCCCTTCACCTCCCCTCACCACCCCTCTGCCTCCACTCACAGCCTCCCCTCACCCCCCCTTCACCTCCCCTCCATCTCCCCTCACCCCTCCTTCACCTCCCGTCCTTCAACGCCTTTCGGCCGCCCTCCCGCCTCTGCCTTTCGCCCACCCGCACTTCTGCCTTTCACCCGCCCACCGCTCACACATCTGTGCCACACAGCCGCCGGACGCACTCAACAGACACCCGCCACACTTGACACACACCCGCCGCCTCTCACCCACCCCACACACTTGACACACACCTGCCGCCTCCTGCCCCTACGCAACAACATCACTGACCAGCTGTCACACGCACTCGCCACACACCCGCCGCCTCACACCCTAGCAGGACCCCGACCCACAGCCAGCACTCACTACCCACGCGCCACTTATACTGAACACCCACCCGCCGCCTCACACACGCTCACACCCTAGCAGGACACACGCCTCACATTTTTACATCACTTATATCACCAAAATATACATTGTACTGTGGTGTGTTTACAATAAACTATTTTTATACAACATCGTATTACATTTTCTTCCATCTTTCTTTTCAACATTTTTATCCAACCTTTCCAACAAATACTCAATCTATTGTTCCACCATTTATAAATAAAACTACCTATTACGCATTTACATCCTGGGCAACGCCGGGTATATCAGCTAGTAGCCAATACATTGCAATTACATTCAGATATCAATTAACCCCTTAATCACCTTATCGGATAATAATCGCAAAGGTAATTAAGGGGTTAAGCCACCCTGGCCCGATACCCACCCTTCACTTATTCATTTGTACAGTGGCTTCATCATGCAACTATATATACACATATATATATAATATATATATATATATATATATATATATATATATATATATAGAGAGAGAGAGAGAGAGAGAGAGAGAGAGAGAGAGATATACACACATGATGAACCAATATGCAAATAAATGTTGAAGGGTTATCAAAAACATGCTCTACTACAAATACCACTTCTCCATACAGACAGAGTACAATAAAATCATATTTCCTAAAAATATCCAATCTCATCTTCCAATCAAAATCCTCAAATGCCAATCAAAACATTGCATTTACATTGTATACATGATGCATATAATCTATGCACCATGTACACTCTGCAAATCAATGTTAACAATAAAATATTCCAAAAAAAATACCAATACATCCAAACAAGTATACTATTTAAACCAATCAAGTCACCATAAATCAATTAGCATTCATTAATCAAATCACTAAACAATTTAAAAACATCCATAACAATTAAACAATTAACTATTTAAATCGTTAAACAGAACAAGTTACCATCAGACAAAATATAAGTACCACAAAGAATACAATATACAAAAGCAAGCCTCACCATGACCTAAAGTACACCATACAAGACCAAAAATTACATCTATCTAATTAGAAAATACATTACACACGCATTTATACATAGCAGCATAGCCAAAATAATTTTAAATACTGCAAAACAAGCTTTTAAAACAAAATAATTTCTTACCCTGTATGTATATATCGATCTAGACATACATACATACATACATACATACATACATACATACATACATACAGTGGCAAGAAATGATCTTCAAAAAAAAAAAAACATGTAAAAAACAAAAACAAAAATTGAACAAATAAAAAAAAATAACATTTCTTTTGTTCACTTACCATTACTTGACCCACTCACCGACTCCCATTGAACAGCTTACTCTCGAACCAATCCACGCACAGGGACCCATAAAATAATAAACCATAACAATCCAGGGGTCTTCTATTTGTAATCAATCTTCATCTGTATTCTTCTTTCTTGTATCTTCCGCTCTATTCCGGGGTCTTCTTGTCTTCTTCGGCGACGCCCTGGTCTTCTTTCTTCTGTAGGAGGTCCTTCCTCCTCGGCGTCTGCCTTCAAAATGAGACGACATACACTTTTATAGGCCTATGAATCACATTTTCATCATATGGTTTCCACGGCCCTGATTGGGCCGTGAAAACCATGTGCTTTGGCTGAGAAAAAAAAATGATGACGTCATTTAAAGGCAATGAAAGCAGAGCCAATCAGAATGGCTGTGCTACAATTGCCTTTAAGATGACGTCATGAAAAGAAAGATGGCCGGCCTCACATGGTACGGTAGCCAATCAGAGCGTGGGAACTCCATCCCTACTCTGATTGGCTCTAGTAGACCATGTGACATGTGTGAGAAAGCATCACAATGGGCGTGAAACACGTGTGAGAGTAGTTAGTACTGTCTGTTTTTTTGTTTTTTATGTAGTTCATTAAAGCATACTTTTTAACCTCTTTTTTGCTGGTTAGTGCCTAATTTTTGCATTATGGAGCGGCTGGATAATCGATTCTTATCTGGTTCTATTGGTTCGAGAGTAAGCTGTTCAACAGGAGTCGGTGAGTGGGTCAAGTAATGGTAAGTGAACAAAAATGTTTTTTTTTTTTAACTTGTTCAATTTTTTTTGTTTTTTTAAGATAATTTCTTCCCACTGTATGTATGTATGTATGTATGTCTAGATCGATATATA
Source organism: Ascaphus truei (assembly GCF_040206685.1). Taxonomy (NCBI): domain Eukaryota; kingdom Metazoa; phylum Chordata; class Amphibia; order Anura; family Ascaphidae; genus Ascaphus; species Ascaphus truei. Next base: position 355,775,864 of record NC_134483.1, on the reverse strand, counting down.
CATACAGGGTAAGAAATGATTTTGTTTTAAAAGCTTGTTTTGCAGTATTTAAAATGATTTTGGCTATGCTGCTATGCATAAATGTGTGTGTAATGTATCTTCTAATTAGATAGATGTAACTTTTGGTCTTGTATGGTGTACTTTAGGTCATGGTGAGGCTTGCTTATGTATATTGTATTCTTTTTGGTACTTATATTTTGTCTGATGGTAACTTGTCTGTTTAACGATTGAAATAGTTAATTGTTTAATTGTTATGGATGTTTTTAAACATGGATGTTTTATTGTACTGTGTCTGTATGGAGAAGTGGTATTTGTAGTAGAGCATGTTTTTGATAACCCTTCAACATTTATTTGCATATTGGTTCATCATGTGTGTATATGTCACGGGAGACTACTGTGGCGGGTAGGATCTCGGTGGCTAGGGGTCACAAGCAGGGGTCCGAGGCAGGCGGCAGGTAGCGAAGTCAGGTAACATGCAGGGGTCCGAGGCAGGCGGCAGGTAGCGAAGTCAGGTAACAAGCAGAGGTCGGCAACGAGGAGACTGGAACAGGACAGGGGAGCAAGGACAGGTTTGGGGGCAGGGACTGAGAACAGGAACAAACAGGGACAAGCCAGATTACCAGCAAGGGCCTTTACTGTGAACAGACTCAAATACAGGTACAGGTACAGGAACAGATCAGGAATCAGAGGCATGAGCAATACTGAAGGAGTCTGACATCAAGCAAAGGCAAAACCAACAGACAGGAAGCAAGCTATAAAGACAGAGACAGGAGCAACAAGAAGACAGACAGACAGAGGAACACAGAGCCAACAGAAGGCAGCAGCACACCCAGTGGACAAGGAAGCTATGGCTAGGTAGGAGGTCTAGGCGACCCTGACATTACTCCCCCCTCTCGAGAGCGTTCTCCGGACGATCTTCCAGGCTCTTCCCGGAGGCCTTGATGAAAAGTGGACTCAAGGTGACCCACCTCTGGTGGTTTGTCAACGGGCAGAGGGTACTCCACAGGTACATTGGGTACTGCAAGGAACCTCCGAATGGGCGCGTTCAACCCAAATGCAGGGACAAAGACATCAGAAACGTGGGCATCAAAGACGGGTGCAGCCTTTCTACGTGAGTCAGTGGGGACACAGAGTTCACTCTTCGTGGTCTCTTTTTGTGATCAATATATCTCTTTTAGTTTTGGAATCTGGAACTTCCCAATGGATACGTTCAACTCCATTGCAGAGGCATGGACATCAGGAATGTGGGCATCAAGGACGGGTGCAGACTTTTCACGGGTGCAGACTTTTCACATGGGTAAGTGGGAACATAGAATTCACGCTCCATGGTCTCCTTTTGTGACTGCCGTTTCGTGGTATCACCTAAAATCTCATTAAGACCAGCTATTTGATTTTTCAGCTCTTGAAGCTGTCCTTCTGCACTTCTTTTCACACTCAATGCAGTTGTCAGTTCAGCTTCTTTGGAGTTGAGTCGCGACTCCATATCTCCCAGCTGATTCAGAGTAAAGCTTAAATCTTCTTTATTTCTGATCTGCAGCTGCCGGTACTCCTCCCGGGCATTGTCCAGCTCCAGCTGCAGCCGGACCTTATCACGGGCTGTGTGTTCCAATAATTTGCAGGCATCGGCCATTTTGACCTCATAGAGCTGTGTCAGGCCAGCCACTTGACAGACGGACACCTTCTCTCTCTCCTCCTTTTTGGCAAGCTGTGTCTTGAGCTCAGCGATCTGCGCCTGCAGCGCTGTGAGTTGCTGAGATGTGTGTTCAGCTGCTAGCTTTAGCTCTTCCTCCAGCGAGGCTCTGGTTATGCTCAGTGCCGCCTTCAGCTCCTCATGCTGTTCTTTGGGGACACACTGGGTACTCAAATAATCTTGCAGAATCTTTATTTTGTAGGCAGTCTGGAAACTTTCTTCCTGCAGAACTCGCTGCTTTTTTTCAGCATTCATCCATTTTCCTTGGTGTCCTGCAGATGTGTACGCAGTTCTCGCAGCTGACTCTGCAGCATATTTTCTGCTTGTGTGCGCCGCTCCAGGGAGACACGTTCTTCTTGCAGCACTCTCTCTGCATTCTGCAGTGCTGTCTGCACATCTAAGTTTTCCTGGGCCAACTGTTTCTTCTCCTCTCCTAATTTATGGAGTTTCTTATCTCCTTCACTGACTTGGACATAGAGATTTTTGCACTCTTGGGTTACAGTTTCAAAACTGATATTTAACCCTTCGAAGATTTCTCTCAATGAACATAGTTCTGTGTTGAAGTAGCAACTCTTCTCCTTAGAGGCTTCCAGCTCTGTAGTAAGCCTGTGAACCTCTTTCTGAGATGCTTCCAGTGCTGCGTCAACTTGAGCCATGAAAGTCTGGTACTGGCAGAATCAGCGTAGGCCTTCTCCAGCTTACTTGACAAGATCAACCTGTCATTCTCCAACTGATATTTTTCTTTTTCCCAGTCACCCTCTGCTTTTTCCAGCGCTAATTGCATCCTTGACTTTTCTTCTATCAATAGTCTGTTCTCCTCTTCTGATTCATGGAGTCTTTTATCTCCTTCACTGGCTTGGACAGAGAAGTTCTTACTCATTTGGTTTATAGTTTCAAACCTACTATTTAACTCTTTGGAGGCGTCCCTCATTGAACGTATCTCTTTTTTCAAGTAGCATCTCTCCTCCAGATCAACTTCCATCTCTTTTTTGAAGTAACAAATGTCCTCCTGGTAGAATTTAAGCTCTGTATTTAGCCTGTCAATTTCCTTCATAGAACTTTTCAGGAATTCGTTACTTTTAGAAGCGAGGCGCCGATTTTCAGCAGCATCAGCATATGCCTTCTCCAGCTCACCTGACATGACATCCAGGTCACTCTCCAACTGGTGCTTTTCTTTTTCCTGGAGAACACACTTAGCAATTGCTGAGGATAGACAGCTCTGTAGTGCAGAATTAGTTTCTTGCTCCTTATCTAAATGTCCATAAAGACAATCAATCGCTTTCTGTGCAGCTTGAAGCGTCTGAGTAGGGGCATCTTTCTTCTCTTCCACTATTCTTGGGATACGTCTGTGAGTTGCCTTAAGCTGCAGCATATCTCTTTCATCAAATGCAGACTCTGAGGTTAAATTTTCATTCTTAATTCCTTCTGCAACTTCCACAGTAATGCCTCCCTTCTTTTTCTTCTTCTTCCTTGCTTTGAGAAGTTCTGAAGAATCAGTGGTACTGTGTTCACATTTACTGCTCAAGACTGTTTGCGTGGGAGCCATCATTTCAGACATGGGGAAACCACACTTCCCAAGAAACCAGTAAAGAGGAAATGTGTCTATAAAACATAAGCATTAGAATGAACAACAGGAACATTAGACACAGAGAGACACAAGATAGGAGAGCTGACCTTTTGAGACTTTAGCATCAGTCACGGAGATTTAAAAATGCAAGGAAAAAACATAGACAGAGAAACCTGTAGTTATATCTGAATCTTTAGGCATCAGGCGTAGGGATATCATATAGACAAAGAGAACCTGCAGTTACATCTGAATCTTTAGGCATCAGGCATAGAAATATCATAGACAGCAGGAAACTAATACAGAGAAAACTTGTAGTTAGATCTGAAACTTTTGACATTGGACATAGGAATATCAGACAGAGTACCCTGCAGTCAAATCTGAAACCTCTGATATCAGGATATGTAGGGATATCATATGTTGCAGAGAAACAAACTTTAGGGGAACTTGCAGGTAAACCTGAAACCTTAGAACCAATCATATGAAAAACTACAGATTGCAAGAAAAAATCACAGTATGCAGTAACAAAATAATAGAAGCACTCTTGTCTTTTGAAATGGGAACCCTGTGAAATGCAGTGGTCCAACCAGTGAATAGACAGAACCTTGCAGTTAAATCTGAAACCTTAGAACCAATCATATGAAAAACTATAGATGCAAGAAAATCAAAGCATGCAGCAACAAAATAATGGGAGCACTTTTGTCTTTTGAAATGGAGATCCTGTGAACAGCAGTGATCCAACCAGGGAAAGCAGTAAATCAAGGTAACCGTCTTAAATAGAAATGTGAGTCTGAAAATCTGCAGTGGCCCACCCACAATGCAGAGACAATTCTTGTCCAGGTAATGAAAGTCTGAAAATGGCAAAAACAGGTACTGCAGGGAGGGTTTTTTTTTGTAAAAGGGAATTCTTCTCAGGGAGAAAGTGGCACAATAAACCCTGCAGAAACCTTTGCAGCAACAAAACCTTCAGGATCCCAACTGGGATTTCAAAAAACAAAAAAAAGTACTTATCTTCCTCCAAGCGGATGGGGTCTGCTGAAGCAGGAAGGCAGAGAATCTGTTCCAGCGAGATCCAGAAGTGGCCTTTGCTTTCTGTCACGGGAGACTCCTGTGGCGGGTAGGATCTCGGTGCCCGGAACAGCACGAGTGTAGTAGGGGTCACAAGCAGGGGTCCGAGACAGGCGGCAGGTAGCGAAGTCAGGTAACAAGCAGGGGTCCGATGCAGGCGGCAGGTAGCGAAGTCAGGTAACACGCAGGGGTCCGAGGCAGGCGGCAGGTAGCGAAGTCCGGTAACAAGCAGAGGTCGGCAACGAGGAGACTGGAACAGGACAGGGGAGCAAGGACAGGTCTGGGGGCAGGGACTGAGAACAGGAACAAACAGGGACAAGCCAGATTACCAGCAAGGGCTTTTACTGTGAACAGACTCAAATACAGGTACAGGAACAGATCAGGAATCAGAGGCATGAGCAATACTGAAGGAGTCTGACATCAAGCAAAGGCAAAACCAACAGACAGGAAGCAAGCTATAAGGACAGAGACAGGAGCAACAAGAAGACAGACAGACAGAGGAACCCAGAGCCAACAGAAGGCAGCAGCACACCCAGTGGACAAGGAAGCTATGGCTAGGCAGGAGGTCTAGGCGACCCTGACAGTGTATATATATATATATATATATATATATATATATATATATATATATATATGTAGAGGTATCAGTACCGTGTTAGCCGAGCTTCTATAATATGTGTATATATATAGTTGCATAAAGAAGCCACTGTACAAATTAATGGGTGAAGGGTGGGTATCGGGCCAGGGTGGCTTAACCCCTTAATTACATTTGCGGTTATTATCCGATAAGGTGATTAAGGGGTTAATTGATATCTGAATGTAATTGCAATATATTGGCTATGTATTTTGTTTGCAACGGAGGATACGGATGATGCTGGCGAGGGGGCTTCCTATTGATGAGGTGAGTAGAACTTTAGTTATTTTATTATGCTAGTTAATGTGTTTAATAATGGGCAAATAATCTATTATGCCTATCTGGATAATAGTTATTTTGCACATTATTGTACTGTATGTGTTGTGGGGGGGGGGGGGGGGAGATTGATGTATTTAATGTATATGTCAGGTTTATTTTTTTTACATACATGGTTGGTTCCTTTTGGTCTGTGAGAGGTCTGGGGGCACCGCAGACCCATAGGGACCACCCGTGGGTCCCCAGACCTCCATGGGAACCACCTGAGGCCCCTCAGACACCTGTGGGTCTGACCCGGGCCCCCCAGACATCCATGGGCCTGCTGTGGATACCCCATTGTGGCCCATGGTTACCCGCGGAGAACACCTGGTGGACCATGGCGCCTGGCGGGAACCACCAACAGGCCTCCAGACCCTGTGTGAAACATGATGCTGGGCACCTCTAGGTCTGTGAGGTGACCCTTCAGGCCCACCGGGGACTCACATGGGCCTGGGGTATTAACCCTGTATGTAAAATAATAAATCATGTATTTATGGGGGGGCACTGGGGGTGGGTTATGTATTTAATAAATATAATGATGTTTATTGTGGGGCAGTGTATTGCTTTTATTGTGGGTGCTGGGGGTGGGGGGAGGGGGTATTGGTCCCAAGGGTATGTGGGTAGGCCTCCCGCTGGGAATTGAGTGAGGGTGGTAAGGCTGCACCGGGCCATCCCACCAGCCCCCGCAGCATCGGGGGCCCCCGCAGCAGCCATCATCCCCCTCCACCGCAGCACCACCCCCACCCTGCAGCCACATGCCTCAAAAATCATCCCCAAGGTAAGGTAAGGCTGATTTATGTATAAGTGTAGTGTGTGTGTGTGTGTGTGTGTGTGTGTGTGTGTGTGTGTGTGTGTGTGTGTGTGTGTGTGTGTGTGTGTGTGTGTCAGTGTGAGCAGTGTGTGTGCAGTGTGCAATGAGCAGTGTGTCAGTGTGAGCAATGAGCAGTGTGTCAGTGTGTGCAGTGTGAGCAATGAGCAGTGTGTGTGCAGTGTGTCAGTGTGTGTGCAGTGTGTGTGCAGTGTGAGCAGTGTGTCAGTGTGTGTCAGTGTGTGTGCAGTGTGAGCAGTGTGTGCAGTGTGAGCAATGAGCAGTGTGTGTCAGTGTGAGCAGTGTGTGTGCAGTGTGAGCAATGAGCAGTGTGTCAGTGTGTGCAGTGTGTGTCAGTGTGTCTGCAGGGTGAGCAGTGTGTCAGTGTGAGCAATGAGCAGTGTGTGTCAGTGTGAGCAGTGTGTGTGCAGTGTGAGCAATGAGCAGTGTGTCAGTGTGTGCAGTGTGAGCAATGAGCAGTGTGTGTCAGTGTGAGCAGTGTGTGTGCAGTGTGAGCAATGAGCAGTGTGTCATTGTGTGCAGTGTGTGTCAGTGTGTGTGCAGTGTGAGCAGTGTGTCAGTGTGAGCAATGAGCAGTGTGTGTCAGTGTGAGCAGTGTGTGTGCAGTGTGAGCAATGAGCAGTGTGTCAGTGTGTGCAGTGTGAGCAATGAGCAGTGTGTGCAGTGTGAGCAATGAGCAGTGTGTGTGCAGTGTGCAGTATGTGTCAGTGTGTGTGCAGTGTGAGCAGTGTGTCAGTGTGTGTCAGTGTGTGTGCAGTGTGAGCAGTGTGTGCAGTGTGAGCAATGAGCAGTGTGTGTCAGTGTGAGCAGTGTGTGTGCAGTGTGAGCAATGAGCAGTGTGTCAGTGTGTCAGTGTGAGCAATGAGCAGTGTGTGTGCAGTGTGCAGTGTGTGTCAGTGTGTGTGCAGTGTGAGCAGTGTGTCAGTGTGAGCAATGAGCAGTGTGTGTCAGTGTGAGCAGTGTGTGTGTAGTGTGAGCAATGAGCAATGAGCAGTGTGTCAGTGTGTGCAGTGTGAGCAATGAGCAGTGTGTGTGCAGTGTGCAGTGTGAGCAGTGTGCAGTGTGTGTGCAGTGTGCAGTGTGAGCAATGAGCAGTGTGTGTCAGTGTGAGCAGTGTGTGTGCAGTGTGAGCAATGAGCAGTGTGTCAGTGTGTGTGCAGTGTGAGCAGTGTGTGTGCAGTGTGAGGTGTGTGCAGTGTGAGCAATGAGCAGTGTGTGTGCAGTGTGCAGTGTGTGTCAGTGTGAGCAGTGTGTGTGCAGTGTGAGCAATGAGCAGTGTGCAGTGTGTGTGCAGTGTGTGTGCAGTGTGTCAGTGTGTGCAGTGTGCAGTGTGTGTGCAATGAGCAGTGTGTGTGCAGTGTGTCAGTGTGTGTGCAGTGTGAGCAGTGTGTGTGCAGTGTGAGGTGTGTGCAGTGTGAGCAATGAGCAGTGTGTGTGCAGTGTGCAGTGTGTGTCAGTGTGAGCAGTGTGTGTGCAGTGTGAGCAATGAGCAGTGTGCAGTGTGTGTGCAGTGTGTGTGCAGTGTGTCAGTGTGTGCAATGAGCAGTGTGTGTGCAGTGTGCAGTGTGTGTGCAATGAGCAGTGTGTGTGCAGTGTGCAGTGTGTGTGCAGTGTGCAGTGTGTGTGCAGTGTGCAGTGTGTGTGTAGTGTGTCAGTGTGTGCAGTGTGAGCAGTGTGCAGTGTGTGTGCAGTGTGCAGTGTGAGCAATGAGCAGTGTGTGTGCAGTGAGTGTGTGCAGTGTGTGCAGTGTGTGCAGTGTGCAAAAAAAAAAAATTTAATTTTTTTTTTTATTTTTTTTTTTTTTTTTTTTTTTTTAAACGGGAGCCATGGGAAAACCGCGTTATAACCGAATCGCGGTATAGCGAGGCGCGTTATAACGGGGTTTAGCTGTATATATATATATATATATTTATTTATTTAGTGTGGGGATGTTGTGTATGTATTTTTTTAATTGTGGGTAGCGGGGGTGGCTGAAGTGGGTATTAGCCCCAATGGTGGTTTGTTTAGGGCTAGCGGGTGGGTAACGGGAGGGCTTAACCCATTCATGACCGTAGCCGATTTCAAAAAGTGCCGAAAAGTGGCTTATCGGAACCCGGCTGCCGATAAGTTTTTATCGGGAACTAAAATTGCTGATTTTTGCCACTTTTCGGCGCTGACTGAATCAGAAAGGCATTTTTTGCGGAAAAATGGCGAAAAAAGCCTTATCGGTGCTTACTGCATGATTCCCTTAATTTGTACAAAATACTTCTTTCCCATGTACTGTACACCATACAGTATGAACTCATAACGTTAATCTTCAAATTACAATTACACACTTGCAGAATTGTTCGGCAATAAAAGACAGGTTGAATTGCTACAGGGTATTAGATTTTTAAGACAACAACTCGCGATCACCCACTTGAGTTTCTTGGCTGTATTGCAGACTGCGCAAAAATGCAATTTTCTGAACCCGATAAAAACCCGAGTCAACATGCGTCCTAAGGCGGTACGGTTGGAAGAAATTGAGCGCCATCACATGGGTATTCCGAGGTATAAATTGCGCTATTTGCTAAAATTATGGCCGCTGTAACTGTACATTAGTTCAAAAGGATTTGACATCATCCCTTAAAGTGACGTCACATTCTTTTGAACTAATGTAACCTATCACATGGTACAGCAACCAATGGGATTGTGTTCAATTCCAGTGGCTGTAATACCATGTGATATAGCCTTGTGGTTTTAAGGATGTGACGTACATGTAAGGAATCGGGGAACACGTTTTCTGCGACATGTTCCCTCCTTACCTGTTGTCTCGCAGTCCTCTACTCTGGCACCAGTGCATGCACGCACCCCCACTCTGCTTATAGAGCGTGCACGCACGCACAGCTCTTCTTTAGTGCCACGGAGCATAGCTTCGGCCCCTCGGACGCGCCGTGCTTCTCTCACGCGCGGCGCGCACACGTGATGTCGTGCATCGCTCCCCAGCTGCGTGGCAAGTACTTACAGCCCACTTGTCTCCTGCAGCCAATCCTTGCCTCTATGGAGGCCGCGTTTCTGTTCCGCCTCTTTTGTGACTGGTTCCTGTGTGCTATAAATATCCTGCCGTTCCTGTCTTACCTTGCTGAGCATAACTAGTTGTAGTCTTGTGCTTCCACGTCTGTTGTGCTTTGCTCCCTGCCATGTGCTTCTCTCTACAGTTAACCCTTCGTGTACCAACCCCACTTGTATTTGGAAACGCCTGTGGATACTGACCCCAGCTCACCCTCGACTCTGCTGACTTCTCCAACCCCGACCATTGCTAGACGGACTACCACTCTTCTGACTTCTCCAACCCCAGGCCATAGCTATATGGACTTTAACCATTCTAATCTGTCCAACCCAAGACCTTGGCAAGTATCTGGACTAACCCACTCTCTCCAACCCAGACCCGGCTACGTTGACAATCTGCATGCCAGGCACGCTTCCGCTGCTGTGGGTGCGTGGTTCAATAATTCCCCACCTCAGTACCGGGGTCCTGTCTTGCTCGTGGGCAGTGCAAGCGTTACAATACCTCACTTGGAGATGACATCACATCCTTCTAAAATTATGGATACACAGCAGCAGGTGGATGACATCTGGAAGAAGCCTCTCCCCCCCCCCCATGTGACTCCATGCAATACCAAGATGGTAGGAAGCACACACAGCAATTCATATAGCGATGAGGAATTTGTGGCTATGAGCCCACTTGCTACAGGGACCGACCAGTAGGAAAGTGACACCCCAGAGCTGTTACACTGGTATCACTGTCCATGGGGATCCAGTAGGTGATTTTTGCTTTCAATAATACCAGAGGAATCTTTCCAAAGATATGTATTGCACAGCAGGGGACTGCCGAATCGATTTTTCCAGCTAATCTTCCAACACTATATGACTTTTTAACATCATTACAAGTTGGCCAGACATGTGAACTTTGTGAGCTGTTATTCCTAACAATTTTATGAGAGCTATTTTATATGAACATGGGAAGTACTATAAATGCACTACTGCAGAATTCAGTACCGCGAAAGACACAATCAATTGACTTTTACGGCATCAGAGGAATGTGGGCTGGACTAATCAGTGAATAAAACTGATGACAAAAAAAGGATTTTTTTGAATACATACAGTTTTTAATACAGTAATTTAATTTTTTGTCATTGTGTAATCCTTGTTTTCATCCTTTTTTTGCAGATTCGGGAGGCTGAACAATGTCAACACCTTGATGCGTAAGAAACACATCCAGCGGTAATTGATAATTAAGGTAATGTATGTGTTCCATTCTATTGGCAATAACTGTACCGCACATGCGCACAAATTCGATAAAGCGCATATGTGTTCCATACAGTTTGCATAGAACCTGCATGTGCACCAACTCTATTATTTTTACAGGTAAAACTGTACAAGAGACAACCAGAAGAGGATATTGGTTGAAGAAGAAGAGTTACACAACCCTGGTATGGGGTGCCAGTATTCCCCTGCTTTGTTTAAATCTCCCGGTCATGTGGGCCATGATGCGGGAGAATTTAAACATGGTGGGGATACCGGCACCCCATACACGAGAACTTGAGAAGCAGGGAGCCTCCGATCTGATATAAATGTTATTCATCTCCAAAATCCCCCTGCTACAATACAATGTTATACAAATAAAAGCCCCACGATCTCCTGTTAGAGGCACGCAGGTAGGGTGACTGATTCAGTCTCACTCTTAGTGCGCATCTCTTACAGACAGGTGCAGCCTGGTAGGATTCACACAGTGCAAGTTCTATTCAAATGCATGGACCCCTGCTGTGTTAATATGATGGTTCATTAAATCTGCTGTGGCCCATCTCGTAGGGTATTTAGAGAATTGGCTGCGATTTTGTCCTGTGATTCGGTCGACAGCAGCTAGCTGTAGCTGTACCATGGTCACAAACTGATGTAGAGGTAGCAAGTCTCTCTGCCTCAGCTCCTGGCTACAATATAACTGGCCCAAAGATAAAAAAAAAAACAAGGTTGCTGGTAGGAGCAAGAATTGCCTTAAGAAAAGACTTTGCTCTGGGGCAAACACCAGACTAAATATGTGGTCTCTCTCCCTCCAACTGTTATAATTTTACCTAGGGCTCAAGAGAGAGTGGAGGGATGGGCTTCCACTGTGGTTAGGTGTAGATACCCAAAAACAGGGGAGGAATGTAAGAGGGTACCTTAATGGTTGAAGTAGTTTTGCAGGAAAAGTTGTGGGGAGAGCTTGAGCCCATCAATGAGCAGGTTAATTCAGAGGAGACTGTCCTAATTAACTTGTTCAGCAGGCTCGTTAACTTCGTTAAAAAGCCTGCAGCATTGAACGCTGGGGGGATCTCTAGCACAGAGAGAGAGAGACTGTGCTACCAGAGAGATCCCCATGGAAGAGAGATTCTATTCCAGGCAAACCTGGACCCTGGAACCTGCCAGAGGGAACACCCCACAGACACCACCACAGACTCTGGACAGATGTGGAGGGCACACTGCCTACAGGTATCTCTCTTTGGACTGTGTTAAAGGTTGGTAAGAGTCCTAGCTTTCCAGCCCTCCGATATGGACTGCTGAATTGGTAGTCAGTCTCCTACATGGGGTTAGGCCTGGTTGTGATTTTCTATTCGAATGAGTTTGCTAATATGAAGCTAATATCTTTTTAAAGATGCTGACTAATAAAGTGCATAAAAAATATATACAAATATATAATGTGCACATATATATTCATCGATCTTGTTTGTATAAACAATATACATGTTTTAGAGGCAGTATGATGTTCTGTATACATTTTAAAATTAACGATTGTCACAATGTTGAGCTTGATTAGATTTTTCTTATTTTTTACACATTCATCAACCACAGTGGGTGTCCATGTCATGTAGTTATTTGCTGTTTTACAGGGGCTTTCGGTTTTTATTCCATTTCATTAATTGGAAAATGATTGCTCTGATTTCATTGTGGCCTCTTACACATAGAGATGCTTCCACACACTTTTAATTGGTACTTAGTGGTAGCAGTAAGAACTGTCACAATATGTAATCCCTTTAGATGTTATTAGGTGACAATGATTTCTCATCATTCCACAAAGTTATAAAAAGAAAACACAAATATTGAAAAGTTGTCTTTATTAAAATTATTTGAAACATAATATTATAATAATAGATAGATAAAAAATATAAATAGATCAACTTTAATATAAAACATATTCATTTTTTAACAAACACCATTGGTAACACTAACTCCAAAAATAATGCACAATGCTAATTCAGCACATTACTCTGTAACATTTACAGCTCCTGCCTACAGGGTATTCTTAGTAGTTTAACCCCTCTTTATTTGACCTCAGATTATATGGCCTATCACTGAGGTGGGAGCCTGAATCCTATGGGTTACTGTTTAATTCTTATAGTGTGTGGTACAGTACATGTTGTGTGAGACTGTAGTGACTTGACACAACACAGTGGTTATGAAGCTTTAAATACTCATATAGCTATAATTTGTGGTGTTACATATCTCATATGAATCAGTACGGTGACTCAATCTCAGAATCACTCCATACACATATATACATACCTACTTAATGGCCTGTAGATCCTAGTGTGCTAGCACAATCGTTGGAGCTCATAAACTGTGTGTGTGATGCAGGCCTGGTGTTTCACAAAGATCAAACGGTGAAAGCAATATACTGTAACTGCATTTTATATCCTTTGAGGATTAGCTCACCCATTCCAACCTGGTGTAATTCCTGCACAGCTGGGCTCCCTAATCTCTCTCTCTGTAATAGCCTCTGTCTGCCTGATTCCCTCTGTACTGTCAGGACCTGGTCTCTACTGGATGCACTGGTCCAGTGGGGCAACTCTCTCTCTCTCTGCAGTTCCCTTTCTCTTAGGGGTCCTGCATAGACTATCTGTGCAAGATGGGCCTGTACACCCTCACTCCCTCAGCTCCCTTTCCAACTGACCAAATGTAATTCCACTGGCTAAGCACAGTCACATGGTCCAGTGGAATGTATTTCTTAAAGGGGCCATGTCCTGTGCTGATAGGAGACACAGGGGGTTACATCAGTTGATTCAAAGTGTCTTTTATTTTATTTTTAGCCTTTCTTGGAGAGTTTAAAATGTGTATGTGTGACAGAAATGATCTCCCTCCTTAAATTAAGTAGTAGAGCTCTCTTTCCCCTTCACCCATCATAGTTCACATTGTCCAGATATTGTTCAGCTCGTAATGTACATGTTTGCTGGAAAAGCTGCGGGCAAACCAATGTACCTCCACTTGGCTGTGCTCTACAATTTATTTATTTGGATATTAGAAAGTACAGTACTGTCAAGGGAAATGTCTTCCAATATTTCATCCAGGGACAGGGCGGTTATGACTTCCAGTGCAGTGCTATTTTTATTCCCTGTAACCTCAGGAATGCTGTGGCCCATGAGTTCCCCAACAGTGGTATTTGAAGTGCTGCCAATGTTCTTGGGTGGATGTGGAGATATCATGGGCATATCCTCATCAAATAACAGTAGATTGCAGTCGCGCTACTGTATGTTTCTCCAGTGTTTTTGACCCCATGTTATGTTAGTGCCACACAAAGCATAGATGTTGAGTCACTGAAAGCCCTTAAAACATTGTTTTTTTAAAAATCCAACAGTTATTGTAGTTCTTGCCAGAGATCTTTTATTTCTTCTTTGCAGCAGCACTGGGGCATGCCCTGCATTGGAGTTTTCACATCATTGTCACAGAAGGCTGCCGAAAAACTGTCTTCCTCATGAGTGACCTCTTGATCAGCCACTGTGATGCTACCGCAGTTCAGTTCCTTGTACAAGGTGGGTGGTGAAGTGATGGCTTAAAACCAGAGGTCGCAGCTATGCTCTAACTCAGGGATGGGGATCGTCCGGCCCGCGGGCCTTATACGGCCCCCGGGAGTCATGGGGCTCCACCGTGCCCCTCGATAAATCCCGACGATGCACCTGCAAGAAAGGTTAAAAAAAAAACAACTCCCCCTCTCCTGATTGGTTGCCCGTGCTGTCACTCTGCCAAGATTTATTTATTTTTGGCCAGCAGCAATCTCTATCCGAGCTTGCAAGTGAGGCCCTCCTCTTCCTGCATGATGGAGCAAGTGGTAAGTCTGCTCCATGCCTCCCTTGCTTCCCCCTTTCCCCAATTTCCCGCCCTGCTCCGATCCCCCCTGCACCGATCTCCCCCCTGCTCCGATCCCCCCCATGCTCCGATCCCCCCACTGCTCCGATTCCCCCCCCCTCCAAGTCCAGAGCAGCAGCAGCAGCCGCATGAGGTGATGAAGGACCTGAGTATCACCAGAGCGGCGCGGGTAAGCAGCGCTCCGGGGGGGGAGGGGTTATAAGAGGAGTGGGGCTTGGGGGATGGTGGGGGTTGGGGGGTAAGGGGGTATAAGAGGAGTAGGGCTTGGAGGATGGGGGGGGTATAAGAGGAGTGAGGCTTGGGGGATGGAAGAACGAGTGCAGAGAGAGAGACACCTCACTACCCACTCTCCTCCTCCCCACACCGGGCAGCAGCTGCGGAGGAGGGCAGTGCTGCAGTGTAAGAGGAAAGGGAGCCATGCAGGCTCTGACTGGGGGAGGGCAGGGGGAGGGCAGGGAGAGGGCAGGAGGGCTCTATGACACCACCAGGCCTTTCACTCAGTCACTGAGTGACACCTAATCCCAGCATCATTGGTCTCCTTGACTTCAATACATGTATGATTAATTTTTGCAGACACCCCCCCCCTCAATGATCTGTGCCCCATAAAATGACTCAGTGTGATCTAAACTGTCAGACCGTCCCTCATGCATCTCAAATTGCCACTTCTTGCAGTTTATTGTCATTCTTGTTTAGAAAGTGTCTGAAAGTGAGTGAGAGAGTGGGTGAGAGGGTCGAGAGAGTGTGTGATTTCACCCCACTCTGATTTCTCTTTGTATGTTTGTGAATGAAGTGTCAGTCAGTATGTCACCCAAGTGTCAGTCAGTCACCCAAGTGTCAGTCAGTCAGTCAATCAGTCACCCGTGTCAGTCAGTCAGTCAGTCAGTCAGTCACCCAAGTGTCAGTCAGTCAGTCACCCAAGAGTCAGTCAGTCAGTCACCCAAGTGTCAGTCAGTCAGTCAGTCACCCAAGTGTCAGTCAGTTATTCACCCAAGTGTCAGTCAGTCACCCAAGTGTCAGTCAGTCAGTCACCCAAGTGTCAGTCAGTCACCCAAGTGTCAGTCAGTCAGTCACCCAAGTGTCAGTCAGTTATTCACCCAAGTGTCAGTCAGTCACCCAAGTGTCAGTCAGTCAGTCACCCAAGTGTCAGTCAGTCACCCAAGTGTCAGTCAGTCAGTCACCCAAGTGTCAGTCAGTCACCCAAGTGTCAGTCAATCAGTCACCAAAGTGACAGTCCGTCAGTCAGTCACCCAAATGTAAGTCAGTCAGTCACCCAAGTGTCAGTCAGTCAGTCACCCAAGTGTCAGTCACCCAAGTGTCAGTCAGTCAGTCAGTCACCCAAGAGTCAGTCAGTCACCCAAGTGTCAGTCAGTCACCCAAGTGTCAGTCAGTCAGTCACCCAAGTGTCAGTCAGTCAGTCACCCAAGTGACAGTCAGTCAGTCACCCAAGAGTCAGTCAGTCACCCAAGTGTCAGTCACCCAAGTGTCAGTCAGTCAGTCAGTCACCCAAGTGACAGTCAGTCAGTCACCCAAGAGTCAGTCAGTCAGTCACCCAAGTGTCAGTCACCCAAGTGTCAGTCAGTCAGTCAGTCACCCAAGTGTCAGTCAGTCAGTCACCCAAGAGTCAGTCAGTCAGTCACCCAAGTGCCAGTCAGTCAGTCAGTCACCCAAGTGTCAGTCAGTCAGTCACCCAAGAGTCAGTCAGTCAATCACCCAAGTGTCAGTCACCCAAGTGTCAGTCAGTCAGTCAGTCAGTCAGACAGTCAGTCACCCAAGTGTCAGTCAGTCAGTGACCCAAGTGTCAGTCAGTCAGTCAGTCAGTCACCCAAGTGTCAGTCAGTCAGTCACCCGTGTCAGTCAGTCAGTCACCCAAGTGTCAGTCAGTCAGTTAGTCACCCAAGTGTCAGTCAGTCAGTCACCCATGTCAGTCAGTCAGTCACCCGTGTCAGTCAGTCAGTCACCCAAGTGTCAGTCAGTCAGTCACCCAAGTGTCAGTCAGTCAGTCACCCAAGTGTCAGTCAGTCACCCAAGTGTCAGTCAGTCAATCACCCAAGAGTCAGTCAGTCAGTCACCCAAGTGTCAGTCAGTCAGTCACCCAAGTGTCAGTCAGTCAGTTAGTCACCCAAGAGTCAGTCAGTCAGTCAACCAAGTGTCAGTCAGTCAGTATCCCGTGTCAGTCAGTCAGTCACCCGTGTCAGTCAGTCTGTCACCCAAGTGTCAGTCAGTCACCCAAGTGTCAGTCAGTCAGTCACCCAAGTGTCAGTCAGTCACCCAAGTGTCAGTCAGTCAGTCACCCAAGAGTCAGTCAGTCAGTCACCCAAGTGTCAGTCAGTCAGTCAGTCACCCAAGTGTCAGTCAGTTATTCACCCAAGTGTCAGTCAGTCACCCAAGTGTCAGTCAGTCAGTCACCCAAGTGTCAGTCAGTCACCCAAATGTCAGTCAGTCAGTCACCCAAGTGTCAGTCAGTCACCCAAGTGTCAGTCAGTCAGTCACCCAAGTGTCAGTCAGTCAGTCACCCAAGTGACAGTCAGTCAGTCAGTCACCCAAATGTAAGTCAGTCAGTCACCCAAATGTCAGTCAGTCAGTCACCCAAGAGTCAGTCATTCAGTCACCCAAGTGTCAGTCACCCAAGTGTCAGTCAGTCAGTCAGTCATCCAAGAGTCAGTCAGTCACCCAAGTGTCAGTCAGTCACCCAAGTGTCAGTCAGTCAGTCACCCAAGTGTCAGTCAGTCAGTCAGTCACCCGAGTGACAGTCATTAGTCAGTCACCCAAGTGTCAGTCAGTCAGTCACCCAAGAGTCAGTCAGTCACCCAAGTGTCAGTCAGTCAGTCACCCGTGTCAGTCAGTCAGTCACCAAAGTGTCAGTCAGTCAGTCAGTCACCCAAGTGTCAGTCAGTCAGTCAGTCAGTCACCAAAGTGTCAGTCAGTCAGTCACCAAAGTGTCAGTCAGTCAGTCAGTCACCCAAGTGTCAGTCAGTCAGTCAGTCACCCAAGTGTCAGTCAGTCAGTCACCCGTGTCAGTCAGTCAGTCACCCAAGTGTCAGTCAGTCAGTCAGTCACCCAAGAGTCAGACAAGAGGATGAGGCCTCCATCCATAAAACCATCCAATAAGAGGGCATGGAGAAAAGGAAGCAGGGGGGTCCTCGGACCTGAAATCAATGTGATTCAGCTCCGGAGACCCCCAGCTACAATACTGTATTATTGAAATAAAATAAAAGCAGCTTCATTAGCTCAGCGGTTAACCGCTAAGGCAATGAAGGGGCCGAGCAAGACTACCTGGTGTATTGGGGGCAGAGGAGGTACTGTAAGTGAAGAGGGCAATTGCCCCAGGATATGGGGTAAGGCCTACCGGGAAAGTTGCGGAAGGGGTAAAACCCTTCATTACCTTAGCGGTAATAACCGCTATGGTAATGAAAGGGTTAACCCCTTCCACTGCACACCCGAGAGGCCTAACCACACACCCTGGTGCAACTCCCCCCTTCACTCAATCCCACTACCACCAATAAACATTAGAATACAGACATCAATAAAATGCATTGAACAACAACCCCCCCCACCCCCTCCCCCGTTCCCCCAACACATATAGTACAGTGATGGGCAAAATCCCTATTATCCATATCTGGATAATAGCCCATTTGTCCATTAAAAAATAAAACATAACCAAAACATTAACCAGCCAGCATATAGTAAATTAACGTTCTACTTACCCCTTCCAGGATGAAGGCCATCCTTGTCCTCCTCGTCTTCCTCTTCTTCAGGGGTGACCAACAAAAAAATAAATAAATAACTACTGGTTACTAACCCCTTAATCACCTTATGGGTTACTAACCACTATGGTAATTAAGGGGTTAACCCACTCTTGCTACCCACACAAGAGACCTATTCACCCTTCCCAGGTCAACTACCCCCATCTCCTCTACCAATTGATTGGCACAGTTGCACACCAATGCCCTATTGGCATGGGTTGCCTTTATGCCAGTCAATATACAGCCTGCCAATCTAAAAAAAACAAGCATCAAATTCAATGTGAATAAAAAAAGTGCCAATAAACCAATTGATTGGCACAGTGGCACACCAATGCACTTTGGACATGAGCTACTACTATGCCAGTCAATAAGCAACCTGCAATCTTAAAAAAACAACCATCAAATGAAAAACATTCCATTTCAAAGTAAAAAATGCCAATAAACCAATTGGTTGGCACAGTAGCACACCAATGCCCTATGGGCATGAGTTGTCACCATGTCAGTCAATATGCAACATGCCATCTACAAAAACAAGCATCAAATTAAAATCATATTCCATTGCAATATAAAAAATGCCAATAAACCAATTGATTGGCTCAGTGGCATACCAATGCCCTATAGGCATGGGTTGCCTCTGTGTCAGTCAATATGCAGCCTACAAAACCAAAAATAAGGAAACAAAAATAAAAGGCATTCTATTTCAACTTTAAAAACAAACAAACAAACAGCAAATTAAAGACATTGCATTGCAATAATAAAAAAATGCCAATGCAAATGCCAATCTAAAAAAAATACAATCCACGTTTTTCTTACTTTTGATGTCTTCACCCATCGGATCAATCTCCAGCAGCAACAGCAGCAACATCTGGTCCACAAAGCAATGCTCCTCAACAGCCACGGTCCTCCGGTAAATTATTTAGTTATTTTCTTCTTTATTTTCTTCATCTGTAAAGGGAGGGAAGCCAATCAGAAAGGCTCTGCTTCCTTCCCTTTAAGATGATGTCACCAAAAACAAAATGACTGCCATCACATGATAATAGAACCAATAGGATTTGTGGTAATCCTATTGGTTGTAGAAAACCATGTGACAACGTCCAGTTTTTTAAAGGATGTGACATCATCCCTAGACCAATAGGATTGGAGGTCATCCTATTGGTTTAAGTACCATGTGATGGCAGCCATTTTTAGAGGATGTGACATCATTCTCTCCACTGTGTTGTATGACTGCTATTACCCCTCTTAGTCTTACTTTGGATATCTAAGGCTCTCTGTCAGTGGGAATTGTGATGATTGCTCATGTGCTCACTTAATGCAGAAGTGCTAAGATTGGTACCTGCTCTACCCCTACTCCCAACTGTTCGACATAAGCAACATGTAGATATACTTTGATCATTCAAAATTAAAAAAAACTGCCACACAATAGCTCTTGTATAGGAGATAAAGCCTAGGGGATTCATAACTGGTGATTCTGGTCATTGTGATCTTGGTTGTGGTGGTGGTGGTGGTAGTGGAACACATGAAACACTCATCAATAAACTGAAGATGTGATATGCTGTAGGGCTGACATAGACTGTGTAATAGCAAATGTTGATGGGAAGGGTGAGGGTGGCAATGTACGTGATGTTTGGTTATGATTTCAATATTGAAAACGTAGGCATCTTTCTGTTTTCTTTTAGTTGTTGCATTTTCACATTTTTACAATGATCATCACTTGCCTCTTAAGCATCACAATCTTCACCATCACCTCCACTACCACCAGTGTCACCACCATCATTTTTCAAATCAATTTCTAAATCCCAGTCTCTCACAACATCATCATTAGAATCCTGTTTCACAACAAGTGATATTGGAATAGATGAATCAGCATTAAGTTCACACTGATGCTCCTCAAGAGTCATAACATTGTTGTCCCCGTGACTCTCCCTCTTCTTCATCTTGCTCTCTTAACAGCTCTTCAGATCTTTTACAGTACAATCAATGTTAGAGCTTATTCCGCATTCATCAGTGCTGATGAGTGTAATAAGACGTATCTGCCTTTACCAGATAACTTAGTGGCAGTAACAGCAGCTGGCTGTTATGTTACTGCCTTTCCCCTACAATTGAGGGTTTAATTCTCATTCTCAATCTGCTTCTCCTCATTCTCAATTTCAGTACTAATCCTATGGTAGGTTAATTTGAGCTTCCCGTTCCAAGTTTAGATCTCTTAAAAACTGGATGTTCATTGTCTAGGCAGGGTGGGATGGACATTCTGCGATAGGATGGGAAATGAGATTCAGTGTTTTTGTCCTTCAGCTGATTCTTGCTGTGAATGTGAGTAGTAGCAGTTGCGCATTGATAATCTAACATGGACAGTATAAAGTATAATTAGCACAACTTGTTATTAAACTTATTCTAATTATTATTAATTATGCTAATTCAATTATGCAAATGAGCACACAGTGTCACTTTTTGCCTCAGGTTTGCCCTATAGGTTTTTTTTTTTTTATAACTTGTATTTTATTATACATAAATGCATGATATACATAAAAAAAAAGACATCAGGTGCATATTTAGCATATCATATACAATAACAAAAGCATAATAAACTCACGTAGTTTTTCGAGCCCTACTTAACCACGTGAGTGGGAATCGTCATGTGTAAGGTACTGGGGTAAATAATAATATATAAACAAAAAAAAAACAAAAAAAAGGGTGGGGGGTGGGGGGGAGGAGGTAAAGGAGGGGGTGGGGGGGAAGGAGAGGGGGAAGGTGTATCCAAGGACAAGAATAAGAATACATCTGGGGAACACCAGGACAGCGTGAGGACTATGTATCAACTAGTGAGGCTTTTCTGTAGAATAAGTGATTGGGCGTAAGGAGTATGAGGTTCTAGGTGTGGGGTTGGTTCTCATGCCCCCAAAGGAGAACGCATTTATTACTATTATAGCCAAATTGTGTTACGCTCTACCCCAGGGATGTCTGTTTGGGCAAGCCAGGGGGCCCAAACTTTTAGATAATTGTCACCAGTGTCATTAACTAAGCTCGTTAACTTTTCCATCTGGCAGATAAACCAAATACGATTCCGAATCTTTGGGATAATTGGAATATCGGGGCGTTTCCATAGTGCTGCGATCTCGCACCGCGTAGCTAGAGCAAAATGTGCAATTAGTTTATTGTGTGATTTTGATAGGTTCTTTAGGGGTCTGTTCATGAGAAACAGCCACGGGTCTGGGGGAATAGTGAGATCGAAAACTCTCTGGATCCAATTTCTGATCTTTTCCCATAGCGGGTATATCAGCGGGCAAGACCACAGCATATGTAACAGGTCAGCTGTTCCTCCACATTGTTTAGGGCACAATGGGGAGGACCCTGGTATAAACTTAGATAATTTGAGTGGGGTGAGGTACCATCTCATAAGAACTTTATATGCGTTCTCCTTCAGTGTGGTGCATATAGAAATTTTTGCGGCTCCTAGGAATATAGCCTGCCACTCTTCATCGTCCAAGGTCTCCCCTAGGTCCCTTTCCCATTGGGTACGGAATGTAGGTGATTGGTGCTTTGAGATTGCAGGCTCGATTACCTCTCTGTATATCGTAGATATGAGTCCCTTAGTGTCGGTTTCTGTCCGACAGAGCTTTTCAAAATTCGCCAATGGGGGGTATGGGGCAAATTTATTATAAAATGATCTGAGCTGGAGGTATTTATGGAATTCAGTGTGGGGGATGTCTTTTTCTAGTCTGATATGGTCAAAAGATTTAATTTTTAGATCATGGCCCTCCAGATCTTTGAGTCTAGTATAGCCTTTTTGTTTCCAAATTGAGTGATTATGACCAATAAGACCCGGTGCAAAGCTAGGATTATTCCAAATGGGTGACATCAGGGAATTTGCTGAAGTAAGTGAGTTTTTTAATCTTGATGCTTCCCAAACAGATAAGGAGTTAGCTATTGAGGTGAGCGGTAAAATAGTGTTTTTCCTTGATGTTTTAGGTAGCCAAATCAAATTGTTAAGCTCTAAAGGGGAGCAAGCCGCATGTTCGAGCTCAACCCATCTTTTTAATTTGGGGTCGGAATGCCATTGTATGACCTGGCTTAATTGAGCCGCTTTAAAATATGACAACAGGCAGGGTACCGCTAGGCCACCCGCTAAAATAGGTCTCTTCATAGATAACTTATTTACTCTCGGTTTTTTACCTCCCCAGATAAAATTAGATATTCCAGACTGAAGTGAGAGTATGTCCTTCAGTTTGAGTGGCACAGGTAGTGTCTGGAAGAGGTATAGGATACGGGGAAGAAGATTCATCTTAACGCTGTGAATCCTTCCGATCCAAGAAATCTTCTTGGAAGACCATCTGATTAGGTCTTGTTTTAGAGTCCAGATCAGTTTGGGATAATTTGCTTTATAGATGCTTTTTGCATCTTTGGTGATATAGGTCCCCAAATATTTTATCGAGTTCTTTAGCCAGTTAAAATTGAAATTTAGTTTCAGTAATTTCTCTGTATGTCTAGGGAGGTTGATATTCAGAGCTTCAGATTTGGATTGGTTAATCTTGAAACCTGAGACCTTGGAGAATTTATCTAGTAGGTCAAACAGGTTAGGTAATGACGTAAGGGGTTTGGAGATAATTAATAGGATATCATCAGCATAGAGGGTCGCTTTATGTGATTGGGAGTAAACGTTTAACCCTGAGATATCCGGGCTATCTCGAATTCGTGCCGCGAGGGGTTCAATACATAGGGCGAACAGGAGGGGAGATAAAGGGCATCCCTGTCTTGTGCCACTCTGGATTTGAAATGGGACCGAGGGGAAGCCCTGATGTATGACCCTGGCGGTTGGGCCTGAGTATAGTGACATAATCGCTCTACTCACCCGATTTCCGAAGCCAAATGCCGCGAGCGTCTCTTTTAAGTATGGCCAGTCTATCCTATCAAAAGCTTTTTCTGCATCCAGACTTAATAGCATGCTTTGTGTGTTATTTTTGTTAGCCAATTCCAACAGATCAATAAATCGTCGGGTGTTATCCGCTGCCTGCCTCCCCTTAACAAAACCGACCTGATCTGGGTGTATTAGTCTGGGTAGGATGTGACTTAATCTGTTGGCCAATAATTTCGCATATATTTTGATATCGGTATTAATTAGAGATATTGGCCTATAGCTTTTACAATTTAGCGGATCCTTGCCAGGTTTATGTATAAGTGATATAGACGCCCGCAGCATGTCCCCAGGAATAGGGGCTCCTGCTAAGATAGCATTAAACATTTGGAGCAGCCTCGGAGCAAGTGATTCGGAAAATTTCTTATAATAAAGCCCCGAAAAGCCATCAGGGCCTGGTGCCTTTGATGGCTTAAGCTCCTTGATGGCCTGCGACACTTCTTCCAATGTGAAGTCAGCGCCCATAGCTTCTCTGTCTAGCTCTGTCAATCTCTCCAGTTTTGAGCTGGCTAAGAAATCTCTTAGTGCGCTGCTCGTGTTGTTATTGTGTGCCACCTTCTTACCGTCGTATAGGGAGCCATAAAATGAACCGAATTCTTCCACTATTTTTTTAGGATTGGCCGTAAGTACACCCGATTGTAAGCGTATAGCTTGGATATTAAACTTAGATTGCCTATCTTTCAGTGCGCGCGCCAGCATCGTATCCGGCCTGTTAGCTTTTTCATAAAACTTCCTCTTAGACCAACATAGGGAGTTATCCGCCCGGGAAGTCAATAACATATTCAATTCAATTTTTGTATCTTTAAGTTCCTGTGTCATAAGTGGATCGGGATTGGTCTTATGACTCGATGAAAGGGAATTCAATTTGGATTGGAGCGTCCGAATTTTGGAATCCCTCACTCGTTTTCTTTTAGCAGTGAGATTAATTATTATGCCCCTTAGCGTTGCTTTATGAGCCTCCCATAAAGTCATATGGGATTCCACAGAGCCTGTGTTTATCTCAAAGAATTGAGTTATTTCTTGACCTATCGTTTCGCAGGTTTCGGGTATTTTAAGAATGGATTCATTAAGTTTCCAGTTTGCGTCTGGTCTATTGGTCTGAATATTGTTGCACCTGAGCTCAATTGGTGCATGGTCAGACCATGAAATATCATGGATCTTTGTATGATTGACCTTAGGGACCAGGTGGCACGAAACGAAGAGATAATCGATTCTGCTATATGAGGTGTGTGGGTGGGAATAGAAAGTGTAGTCCCTTGTCGTAGGGTGGAGCTCCCTCCATATGTCTACTAATTGATTATCTTTCAGGGCATTGTGCAGGGAATTTTGAGCTTTTTTATTATCGGAGTCATTTCCCCCTGATCTGTCTATTGAGGATTGCATTGTGATGTTAAAATCTCCTGCTATTATAGTGTATCCCTTAGCTGCTGAGTTTAGCAGGCGGAAGAATCTGTCAAAAAAGGACGCATCCTGTGTACAGGGCGCGTAGAGGGAGGCCAACGTAATAGGCTGCTCATGTATGGTCCCTGTTAAAATGATATAACGACCATCTACATCTTTTTTGATTGTCTGGAGAATAAATGGGATTGAGTTGTTAAATACGATGGCTACCCCACGTTTTTTGACCGATGCTGATGCTGTATAAAATTGGGAGAAGCCCCTATCTAGGAACCTGGGGGAGCTATTATTACTAAAGTGTGTTTCTTGTAGAAATAGCACATCCGCTTGTTTTCTTTTGTAATCTGTAAAGGCAATCTTTCTTTTGATTGGGCTATTAAAGCCCTTCACATTGTGAGAGATTAATGTTAACTCCATGTATTACGAAGCAGGGAATGATATATATAGTGATCTGCATACTTACTTGTGAAATTATATCTGAGGTTTCTGGCGGATGTGTCCCAAACTATCGTGTCGGTTAGACGCTCTGGGTGGAATCCATGATCCCTGGAGAGGGAGGGGAAAGGGAGAGGGCAGGGAAAGGTAGACAAGACAGGGGAAGCGACAAGAGGGCTAAAACGGGAAAAAGAAAATAATAATAAAATTGTAAAAAGGGATAAACAAAAAACAAGGGCGTATCTCGGGAGCCCCCGAGAGTAGCTCCTGTGCCCAAAGGGTGGGTCTTCTGACTCCATTTTAAAGATGGGCCAGTCTCCTGTGTTGAAGATATCCCACCCTGGGTCTTGGAATCGGTCCCTCATATTTGGGGACCGATGAAGGGGACACATGCTCGAAGGGGAGTATCTCCCCCGGCACTTTTCAAAAAGGAAAAAGCAAAGCATATTTTGTGAACTGCAACATAAAATGATAGTGACATCATCTCAGTGCCACTAACAGTGACCTTAATGACCATGAACCTTGAATCCCGATTGTAATCTAGATAGTGCTATTACTGGTAATGGGGTTAGCGGGGTTAACCTTGGTAAAATAACAGTAACCTTAGGCCGTTGAGCCCTTATGTTTGTAATCTTATCTAATGTGAACATCTTCTAAACAGCTTTAATTAAGCTAACTTATGAAATTTTAAACATGTATATATATATGTCTGCACACCATCTTCCCGAACCTATAAGGCAGATATGACACGAGAAACATTAGCATATGGATACAATACGTGCGGTAATTTCAATCCGTAGAGACAAATAATATGTAAATTGTATTGTATGTATCCTCCATATAACCCGCTTCTTCATATAGAGATAAATATATTTATATCGAACGAGTCCGCATGTGCTGAAAAGTCTCCATCACTGATGTAGTCCTTATGACGTGACATAATAGACCTTCTCGTAGCACACCGTGTACAGCCAAACCGAAACAGCAGATATTTATCAAAGCGGAATCTTATATAGCGTATATAGTAATATGCAGTGTTCGACAAACCCATACACCTGCTCGCCCCGGGCGAGTGGACCCAACCCCCGGGCGAGTAAACATTGGCCCAAGCAGCACACGCCTGGCACCAGGTGTCGAGCAGACCCTCTCGTGTGGCGAGTAGATTTCCCGGTGACCTGTCAACCACTGGTAATATGTAATAACACACATATATACAAACATATGTACACCCACACAAACATACACATATATATATATATACACATGTACTCAACATAACAATAATATACCTCTAACCCATATAACATATCTTCTCCATATATACTACTATTTTTTAATAAAATGTTAATCATCTCTGTTATATGAGATCATATGGGTTTAACTTCTTTCTTGTGCGATTCCCAGATCCTGTGTGATTCCCAGATCCTGTGTCACCCTATGTGGGGCACTATTTGACATGGAGATGATCTTTATTTATTTATTTATGTTTGTTGGGTGTTGTGTATTGTGTGGGGGGCAGGAACATGCTTGGTGGTAACTAGACCCATATATATCCTCCGGATACCCCAGATGAGCGGGCCGAGACCCGTGAGGGGGAAGAGGGGCTCGACTTCCAAGTCTCCCTCTCCCCCTCTTATTCCATCTGGGGCTGTGGAGGAACCGCTTATTGTAGAAAAGTCCCGGCTGCACTGACATCACTAGGAGCTTGTGGATGCACCACGCGGAGGGCAACGATCTGGGCGGTGACGCTGGGATGTGTGTGTAATGCTGGGCTGTGCAGGTGGTGCTGAGCTGGGCTGCATAGGTGATGCTGGGCTGTGTTGTGCAGGTGATGTTGGGATGTGCTGTGCAGGTGATGCTGAGATGTGTGTGTAATGCTGGGCTGTGCAGGGTTGTGTAGGTGGTGCTGGGTTGTGTAGGTGGTGCTGGGCTTTGTAGGTCGTGCTGGGCTGTGCAAGTGGTGCTGGGCTGTGCAGTGCAAGTGGTGCTGGGCTGTGCAGTGCAAGTGGTGCTGGGCTGTGCAGTGCAAGTGGTGCTGGGCTGTGCAGTGCAAGTGGTGCTGGGCTGTGCAGTGCAGGTGGTGCTGGGCTGTGCAGTGCAAGTGGTGCTGGGCTGTGCAGGTGGTGCTGGGCTGTGCAAGTGGTGCTGGGCTGTGCAGTGCAAGTGGTGCTGGGCTGTGTAGGTAATGCTGGGCTGTGTTGTGCAGGTGATGTTGGGATGTGCTGTGCAGGTGATGCTGAGATGTGTGTGTAATGCTGGGCTGTGCAGGTGGTGCTGGGTTGTGTAGGTGGTGCTGGGCTGTGTAGGTGGTGCTGGGCTGTGCAAGTGGTGCTGGGCTGTGCAGTGCAAGTGGTGCTGGGCTGTGTAGGTGGTGCTGGGCTGTGCAGTGCAAGTGGTGCTGGGCTGTGCAGGTGGTGCTGGGCTGTGCAGGGCTGTGCAGGTGGTGCTGGGCTGGGCTGTGCAGGTAATGCTGTACATATGTTGGTAATGCTGTATACGTGATGCTGAGCAGTGCGCGTGATGCTGAGCTGGGTAGGTGATGCTGGGCGGCGACGCTGGGCTATGTGACCCCCCCCCCGGTCTCCCCAGTTAAGCGGGCCGAGACCTGACAGCAGGGAGAGGGGCTCGATCTCCCAGTCTCCCTCCTACTCCATGCGGGGCCGCGGGGAGACCGCCTCTGCAGAGAAGTCCCGGTCGCTCTGACGTCATTAGTCCGTGACCGAGATCTCGCGAGAAGGCGGGGAGTGCAGCTTATGTGGTGTTAGGCTATGGGGCACGGGCACGCGGACGCTGGGGCACGGGCGCGCAGATGCTGGGGCACGGGCGCGCAGATGCTGGGGCGAGCAGGCCAAGAATTGAGAGCAGGGAGAGAGGCTCGAACGCCGAGACTCCCTCTCCCCCTCCTACCCCACCAGCAATGGAGGGGCCGTCTCGCGTCCCATAGTCCCGGTCTCCCCGACGTCATCAGTCTGCGGCTGAGATCTCGCGTGAAGATGGAACCTCCGGATGACGTCAGTGATTCCTTCGCGCCAAAACACCTGCTGCTCCCGCCTCACACAGAGGAGGACGGGACCAAGATGGCTGCTGCTCCAAAACTGCAAACGGATCTGCTCCAGGTTATAGCTGACATCTGGCAGAGGAGGTAAGTCTGGTTGATATCTGGTACTGGTGGGACAGTGGGCTTGAACAGGGATTCATTCCTTGTGGTCTGAGAGGTTATAAACTTGTGTTGTTGTGCTGATTAAGATCAGTTGGAGCCTGAAGCCTCCCGCACCACATGCTGCTTAGTACGGGGGGGTCCCTGATTTGTTCCAGGAGGGAGTGAGGGGGTTGGCGATGACGGATGGTGGCTGTGCTGGGTTGAGTATGGCTCCAGTGACCCCGAGTTTGGTGAGGAAGCCCTCTCCGTCTTCTGGGTTTTTTAAAGTGTGAGCAACACCATTTTTAATTGAAAGGAGGGCACAGGGAAACAGCCATCTGTATCTGATGTTATGTTCTCGGAGAACTTTTGTAATTGGAGTCAGAGCTTTTCTTTTATTCAAGGTGGCAGGGGCTAAGTCCTGGTATATCTGGAGCTTGACCCCCTCGAACTCAAGGGTCTTAGCTTCACGGGAGATCCTGCACACCTCTTCTTTGGTGCGAAAATGGTGGAATCGCGCCACAATATCTCTGGGGGGGTCGCCGCTCTGGGGTTTCCCGCGCAAAGCTCTATGGCACCTGTCCAGCCGTATCTCAGAGTCTGGTTTTTCCGGAAAAAGGTGCTCCAGCCACCTATTTGTAAAATCTTCAGGGTCATTTATATTTTCAGGGACCCCCCGTAGCCTGATGTTGCACCGCCGGTCGCGGTTTTCGGCGTCCTCTGCCTTATCTTCTAAAAATCTAACTCTGTCATTTAAAGCAGTGACCTGGTCGTGTGTTTCAGCTATGGCGGTGGTTGTCTCGTCCATTTTAGTTTCAATGGAGTCAGTACGCTCTCCGAGAGCATCTAGGTCTTTTCTAAGCGCCCAAAGTTCTGTCATGAAGAACTTCTTCATATCTGCGCAGAATGCTTTTAGGTCTTTGCGCCGGACTATATCTTCATCTCCCTCCTCCTCCACAAGAGGATCCACAGCAGGGGCCTTGTCTGATGTCTGCCCAGGGATCTCTTTATTTTCGGGTGGGGGCGCTCCGTTTTTCTTGAAAAAAGTGGTAACCGGTTGGCCTTTGGATCGAGCTGTTTTGTTAATCGGCATCTCTCGATGTTTATAAAAGATGTGCTGTGTAGTAATCAGGTAGAATCACGCTTTTGCCGCTTGTAATTGCTTTAATAGTGCCGGTGGGAGAGGAGCTCTGAAATCAAGTCTCCATTCCCTCCAACAGCCAGCAGGTGTCTCGCCCTATAGGTTTTTTGAGGCAAAAAGTGACACTGTGTGCTCATTTGCATGTCATTTCCCAGAATCCCTTGCTGCAGTGGAAGTGCTGTATGCTGGGTGATAATGGGGAAAGGCGGGGTTGCAGACCTGCCTAAGACATGCAGATGAGCATACAGTTGTATTTGCATATTTGCTTTCCTGTGGAGGGTTTTTGTCACTTTTTTTACTCACCATAACTTAACTCAGTATTATGGTATAGCCTATCCCATAGCCTCTCATGCATACCCAGTTAAAATCAACCCCACACTGATGAGACCCATCAAGGTCGAAACAGCTGTGTAGCTGAGACTGTGTCCCCTTGGCCTTGAGTCATTGTCCCTTCGGGGACTAAAGACTCCTGCTGCTTTTGGGGGGGCACGCCATCTCGAGCTGAGAGGAGTGATCCTGAGCGAGCAGATGCGGAAGTGAGGGGCCGGCACCTTTGCCCTGGGACATCGCCTTTACTGGCTAAAGTCCCTTGCTGCTTTTGGGGTGCCGCTTGGGAGATCGGAGATGACGTCGCAAGCTGGAATGCGCAATTCCATCCGGTTCCTGATCGAGGAGACAGAGAGATGTCGAGTGAACCTGCAGTGGATAGTGGAGAAGGTGCTGAAGCAATTGATTGGTCTGGATGCTGAGAGCATCTTCTGCCTTCAGGATTTCCCTCCACAGGGGATTTATGACCTGACCTGTCATCAAGAAGCGGATGTTTGGTGCACTTTTGAAAAGTGCAAGGAGAAGTCTGGTGATCCGGTCTTATATGGCATCAAGGTAATTCCAAGTTATATGCTGGAGGAGAGACCACTTGTAATTCACATGTACAATCCGTATGCAAGGAAAGAGGAGATTGTGACTTTTTTGAAAAGGTATTGTGAAATGATCAGAGGAGGTGAAGAACTTAAAAACCCGTATGGCATGTTTAACGGGAAGAGACGTTTCTGGGTACGGTTCAGACGGGATCCATCATGTGCAGGAGGAGTGACGCACCCACCGGCCATGTTCAATATCAGAGGGGACAGAGGTTTTTTGTTTTACCCGGGACAGCCTCTATATTGCAGGCAATTGCCACACTTATGGACATACAAAGGAGGGTTGCACGAAAACGGTAATTGTGTACCGTAATTGTGGGGAAGAGGGACATACTGCAGCCAACTGTGGAGTCCCTAAGAGATGCCATCTATGTGGAGAGGAAGGACACTTGGCAAGGCAGTGCACAAAAAGGTCATATGCCCTGGCAGCAAAAGGGGGCATTGTGCTAGAAGAAGAGGAAGAGACAGTGGAGGGTCAGGGAATTTGTGAGATGGAGAGTTCCCAAGAGGGAGGGCTTGATCCGGCTATAACAGCAATGTATGAGGAGGATTTAAGAAGGGAAGAAATGGTAGAGAGTGGCCCAATAGAGGGGGAGGTGGAAGTTGAAATAATGGACACGACCGGACCCAAGAAAGAGGGGTATGTAAAACAAGAGTTAAATAGAATAAACATGTGGGCAGGCAACGTGATGGACAAGCATAGACAAGAATGGCTAAAGACACAGCTTACTAAGACAGGGTTGGGTAGAGAGGAAGTACATAGATTAAAAGGTAAATGTATTACATGTAATATCGAGTTTCAGTTAGAGAAGTTACTGGAACAGAAGAAATAATTAGATGTAAGGTTAAACGTTTTTGTACGCAAAGCTTTGTTGTTGGATGATTATATGAACAGGAAGCTAAATTCTGATGTATGGAAGGGATGGATGGCTGGGAAGGAAGAATGGCGACAGAATGGGATGAAAGTGTGTGTAATTGTGTTTTGAACAGTAATATTCTGTGGGGAAAGGAAGGAGGAAGAAAATGTAAATATATTATGTTTTGGTGTCTTTCTAATGTTAAGTGACGTTTGTCACTATGGTGTATTTTTTTGGTTACCAAAAAAGTTTGTAAACTTAAAAAAGGTGTTGAATAAAAAAAAAAAAAAAAAAAAAAAAAAAAAGTCAAAACAGCTGTCTGTGGGTGGTTTTCTGGGTATGCACCTTAACCCTGGCTGTGCTCAAAGCTGTGACCATGCAGCAAGCTTAAGCGTATAGTGAACCATGTTAAAAATGGTTTTTGAGGCAAAAAATGACACTGTGTGCTCATTTGCATGTCATTTCCCAGAATCCCTTGCTGCAGTGGAAGTGCTGTATGCTGGGTGATAATGGGGAAAGGCGGGGTTGCAGACCTGCCTAAGACATGCAGATGAGCATACAGTTGTATTTGCATATATATATATATATATATATATAGAGAGAGAGAGAGAGAGAGAGAGAGAGAGAGAGAGAGAGAGAGAGAGAGAGAGAGAGAGAGAGAGAGAGAGAGAGAGAGAGAGAGAGAGAGAGAGAGAGAGAGAGAGAGAGAGAGAGAGAGAGAGAGAGAGAGAGAGAGAGAGAGAGAGAGAGAGAGAGAGAGAGAGAGAGGAGAGGGAGAGGGAGAGGGAGAGGGAGAGGGAGAGGGAGAGGGAGAGGGAGAGGGAGAGGGAGAGGGAGAGGGAGAGGGAGAGGGAGAGGGAGAGGGAGAGGGAGAGGGAGAGGGAGAGGGAGAGGGAGGAGAGGGAGAGAGCTGCTAAAACAAAATAAATAATATATGCTTCACTTCTCACTACCTTTTTTGTGTTGTTATACAGTACTTGTTATTTCAGAATTTTCTGCTTCAGTACAGTAGTAGACAATAGACATAGTACAATAATAGGATTAGAGCCCAGGCACACCCAGAAAGATGGGTAAGTCTCAGGACTAGGAGGACTAGACAGCGGATATGGAGTGTCACTAAATACTGTATGGTCAGATTTAGCTGATAGATATGATGCACTTACCCTGTGTCTGTGAGTTTGCTACATAACAGAACAGCCCAAGTCAAATAATCATCTTAATTTTTTACATTTTGTATTTGAAATACAAATTTGTTAGGGAAAATAAATAAAGGAAAAAATGAAAAAGGCATATTGCCAGTAACAAAAAAGATCCTCCATCTCTGAATATAGTTTCTAACAAAAAGGGCTCTGTTGACCCTTGGGTCTAGCGTCCCCTTGGGTATATTCAGCTAAAAACTTCCATGGATCGTTTCCAAAGCGATCAGCCTTTCCTAAGGCTAAATAATATGGGTTGTCTTAATGTTCAAACTCTTTTACAAATGGGTCAGCAGGCTCTCCTTGCAAAAACTGTTTATGATCGAAATGTTAATATCTACTGCATATCAGAGCCACAAATACAAAATGATGGAAATTCAATATTTCAATCCCGCATACGCTGGGAACTGTTCAACTATTCTACAGTGGCCAATAAACGGTTCTGGGCTTGCCGGGGTCGGCTTTGCGCTAACTGGAAAAGCAGCTAAAGCAGTAATCGCCTGGAAACCGATAAATGCCAGACTAGCTTATGTTAGTGTAAAAAGCAGTCCGATGGACCTATCAATATTATCAGTCTATGCGCCTACAAATTCTAATTATCAGGAAACGATAGATGATTTCTCTAATCTCCATGTTTCATTTAATGCTTTAAGAAGTAGTAAGAAATATAAACATGGTGTCAGCATTCCAGTTTTGTCACATAAGTGTACAAAGCACAATCCTAGTGTAGCCCTGTTTCCCCTAGAAAACAGGATGCTACCAGTGCTGCTATATACCTGTCGGCTCCAGGAGCCCGAGCCTCTGCCACGGAGAGCCTGGGGTGTGTACTTATTCTGGTGCAGCGCCTCCACCTGTGAGGGATCCAAGCAGAGCGGAAGCAGCCCCTTACAGGACACAATAATAAACACACAGTATAAAATAATGGAACCTTTTACTGTAACAAAGAAATGCATATGAATAGGATGACTCTCCCTTATGGTAAAGAAATAAATGTACAACTGCCCCAAGCCTCGCAGGGCCTTTCTCCCCAGAATTGTTACTGAACACCATGTCCCACGCCATGTCCCCAATAGTGCGTAGTCCCTTGGTCACTATAGAAAAAAAGATTGGTGTGAAACAGCGCTAATAATAACTGGATAATATAAAACACAGGCAGCCAAGTGAAAAACTGATAGTACAATCAGTCAGAGAACATAGCAAACAAAGGGTAAACCGGCGCCACAAATAATTAATAAAATCAAACCGAAATTGGTATAAAGTCCAAATGGAGTCCTATAAACGATGGATTTCGAGGATTCTCACATCAACGGAGTGTATGTGGAAAAAAGAGAAAAAGAAACAAATAATGGTGCAGTATATCAACACTATGGCTAAAGGAACAAACAGACAACACAAGACATACAAGACATACAAACGATGAACACTAGCACGGCCTAATATTAATAAAAAGCAAATTTATTAAGTGTGAAGAATATATATAACGCATCTGGAGGGGTAAAATTACAACCCTACTCACAAGATGCTGGACATACACAGGCAACGAACAGGATGCATGCAGCTGGGCTCCCAAGATGGCGACCAGAGCACTCTGTTTGGCGTCCTCACGTGACAGGGGTGGAAGATGGATCACTCAAATGACAGGACTTCCGGGCGGATGTGACGTCATGTCCACTGGAGTCCCACCGTAGACGTTCCTCCTCTACTCTTCCTCTGCAGGCTCACCGCAATGCCACCACGAATCGTTATTGCACTTAAAAGACTGCAAATTTCTCCACAGGGAACTGCAGACTTCTCCACAGCTAAGACAAGCTCTAATTAGAGTGATCCATCTTCCACCCCTGTCACGTGAGGACGCTAACCAGGGTGCTCCGGTCGCCATCTTGGGAGCCCAGCTGCATGCATCCTGTTCGTTGCCTGTGTATATCCAGCATCTTGTGAGTAGGGTTGTAATTTTACCCCTCCGGATGCGTTATATGTATTCTTCACACTTAATAAATTTGCTTTTTATTAATATTAGGCCGTGCTAGTGTTCATCGTTTGTATGTCTTGTATGTCTTGTGTTGTCTGTTTGTTCCTTTAGCCTTAGTGTTGATATACTGCACCATTATTTGTTTCTTTTTCTCTTTTTTCCACATACACTCCGTTGATGTGAGAATCCTCGAAATCCATCGTTTATAGGACTCCATTTGGACTTTATACCAATTTCGGTTTGATTTTATTAATTATTTGTGGCGCCGTTTTACCCTTTGTTCCCTTGGTCACTATACTGTACCCGCAGTGTTCCCAAAGAACCCACCCTTTAGGCGTGATCAGTGCCTGTGTCTGTACCGGTTTGTTGGTGCACTTGCTGACTTTACCTGCCAGGCACGCCAGCACCCGGTCCGATGAAACTTCACAAAGGATCCGCCGATCCACTCGACTTCACGACGTCGTCAAGGTGATCCCACCCGGGTAGTGTCTCTTTAGTCTCTTTGGTGAGGCCTGGTCCCAGACCTCTCCTCAGTGAGTTCAGCATCCGCTGTGTCCCTAACTATATTCAGATACTAAAAGGATCCATTCCCTATGCTAAGGCTTGTCCCTATAGCAGCCACAAGCTATACACTGACTCAGAGCCTATCTTGGGCCTATGGGGTTTTGCTGACCTAGTGCAGAGGCTACTTGCCTCTCTGCCGGACCCTCTGTACCCTACCTGCACGCTCCCTGTGTCACACTTCCTTATCCTGGCTGTCAGGACTTCCCCAGCTCCTATTTGCTACCTGGCACCAGTGGGACACTCCTAAGGCTCATGGGACTTGTAGTCCCTTCCCTGATTGGCTAGCTAAATGGCTGCTGCCACTTGTCTGCGCATGCGCGAGTGCCCACAAGATGGCGGCTCCCTCTGCAACCACCGGAGCCCCCGGCAACGCGATCGCCATCCCGGTGCATACTGATGTCCTCACATTGCACGCCCCTTCTCACGGAGCTCCTAAAGTCACGTGCACCCACATGCCCCCACAACCGGCCGCAACTCTCCTGACCACGCGGAGGTGAGTACAGACAAGGAGGGTACAACCTCAGAGGGGGACCTGGCTACACTAGCTAACACAGAAAATATAGTATACTGTAATTGGACTTCTTATTGCATTATTATGCTCATATTGAACCCCCAAAATAACCACAATATATATATATGCATATAGGTGTCAAAGAGGAGTGCTACTGAGCATAGCAATATATATTTAAAACCAGAGACAGAACATGAAACACAGACAGAGCTCAGTGTGACATCCATTAACACAGATACACGGTACAGTGCCTATATAGATATATATATATATATATATATATATATATATATCTGTTGAATAAAATGGTCTTTTAGTTTAACTCTTTGACCAAAGTGTTGTAAGCCCTTGAGCCCCTCCAAAGCAGACCACGTCTCAAGGGTCCTAACACTAAGGTCTGTGTTTCATGTTCTGTCTCTTGTTTTAAATATATATTGCCATGCTCAGTAGCACTCCTCTTTGACACCTATACACATATATATATATTGTGGTTAGTTTGGAGGTTCAATATGAGCTTATTGGGGTTCTGTATGTTTTGCAATTCTGTTCAGCTGATCCTGGCTGATTTGGAGGGTGGCTCCTCCTTCCCAGTTTTGAAGCTCACTCCCTCCCCCTTTTAAATGGTTAAAAGCTCACTCCACTTCACCTCCACACTCATGGGAACCTGCATACAGTTTGATTATGACAAATCTAATACAGAGTGCTTTTCCTGGTAATGTACAGGTTAATAAGAGCTTCAATCCGACTTAGAACTATGCAACTAATTTTGACAGATTAATTATAAATCATTCTTCCTGGTAATGTACAGGTTATTAAGAATTTATTTTAGTGTTAGGAACCTTGAGATATGGTCTGCCTTGGAGGGGCTCAAGGGCTTACAACACTTTGGCCAAAGGGTTAAACTAAAAGACCATTTAATTCAAAAGATATATATATATATATATATATAGCAACTGTAAATATTACTGTATGTTCATTTGCAGGTCTGCAACCCTGTCTTTCCCCATTGTCACCCAGCATACAGCGCTTCCACTGCAGCAAATGATTCTGGGAAATGACATGCAAATGAGCACTCAGTGCCACCTTTTGTCTCAAGCTCGTATTACACAAGCCAATCCTCAAGCCACTGCATGCTGTTTTAAACACAGCTTTTAAACAGAGGCTGGGATGAGATGCAAAGCCATTAGACCTACTCACATACATGTTTCAACCTTGATGGGTATCATCAGTGTGAGGCTGGTCTTAATTGCTTGCAGGTTTGAGACTAGACTAGGTAATCACCACTGTCATTAAGGTTATGGTGGGTAAAAAAAGTGACAAAAACCCTCCACAGTAAAGCATAAAGCAACTGTAAATATTACTGTATGTTCATTTGCATGTCTTAGACAGGTCTGCAACCCTGTCTTTCCCCATTGTCACCCAGCATACAGCGCTTCCACTGCAGCAAGGGATTCTGGGAAATGACATGCAAATGAGCACTCAGTGCCACCTTTTGTCTCAAGCTCGTATATATATCCTTCTCTGCATTGATTTTATTGCCACTAAGGTAGCACATTATTCTTGGAGCATAATAATGCATATTTAAAACCAGAGACAGAACATGAAACACAGACAGAGCTCAGTGCTACATCCATTAACACAGATACACGGTACAGTGCCTATGTATGTATATATATCCATCCCTTGATGAAATCACCAAAGTGTGAAGAAACGCGTAGGGATACTAGTTTTTACTAGTGATAGTCACTGTACCAGACCTGTTCTATATCTGGGACTTTCAATCAGACTCTGGGACTCTGCGACGCTGCCTTGCGCTGACGCGCTGTTTGTTGGGACTTTGGGACGCCACCTCATGGTGATACATCAGTGATTTGGTCCCCTTGGTCCTACCTTCTCCCTTCCTCCTATCCGGAACCATTGTTCACCACAGTTTGTTTCCGGCTGAGAATAGGAGTAGCTGCACATCCCCTGAGTTCCTGCTGGACGGTAGCTCAGAGGTGTCATACAACTTGTGGGAGCAGGACGTGTGAGCGGAGCAGCAGTTTCCAGCGTCTGGCGAATGAGTATTACTCATTACATGCTTTAAAAATTTCTATGTTTGTGAGTGCGCATTTGTTGGAGTTTTATGGAACATTAAATTTTGTATCTTAATATAATACACTAAGATCGGGCGCTTTCTTCTCTTTTTATCATATATATCTGTGTTAATGGATGTAGCACTGAGCTCTGTCTGTGTTTCATGTTCTGTCTCTGGTTTTAAATATGCATTATTATGCTCCAAGAATAATGTGCTACCTTAGTGGCAATAAAATCAATGCAGAGAAGGAAATGGGAAAGAAATCCAAAGTCAGAGTGTTAGGACCAGTAGGTCAGGCCAGAATCTGCACTTGTGTTAAGCCATCCATTTGTCTGTTCATAACCAGTTAAGATTCTGTAGTCAGCCTTTTGCTGAGATATCATTTCTAATGTATTCAGCTTCTGCCAAAATACATTTCCTTTCTCCCTGCTCAGGATTTATGGTAAGATACTTTTTGTATTGTCAGTTTCCTGCTGTTTTAGTCAATATACAATAGACTGGTTCTCTGAAAGAGACAAAATCATATAACTTAGTTGCTAGAGACTCAAGGTTTCTTTTGATAACAGACAATGAATAAGCTATGTATTCAGACAATGCCTGTATTGGGAGAATCCCATCCCAAAATCATGCCACTAATATGTCCTGCCCCTAAATCACACCTCTAACCCAAGCCACGCCCAAGCCACACCCAGGTTACACCTATGTTACGCCTCTAACCAAACACCTCTGTTTCCCTGTATAAAAATCTTAACGCTATGCTTAATAAACTGAGGCGGAAGGATTGAAACACTGTCTGTGTGTTGGTTCTTTCGTTTCCCAGATCCATATGTTCTATCAAAATCGGAGATAACATTGTCAGTGCGCGTCAAAGAGTCTGCTGCAGGGTGCAGATGTGTGTATCCAGTCACAGAAGCCTAGGCAGGGAAAAGGTTTCCTACACAGAGAACACTTTGTATGACTTAAAAATGTGTTTTAATTAACTAGTATTGAAGAATGATGACTGGAATCCTTCACCACAAAGTCATTATCTATCTATCTATCTATCTATCTATCTATCTATCTATCTATCTATCTATGTATCTATCTATATATATAGCTATCTAGCTATCTGATACTTGCTTGCTGGGGGAAAAAAAAATAATCCCCCCACCTGATTGTTGGCGCACAGCCAATCTTTATCTGAGCTGCACATTGAGGAGGCGCCTTTTCCTGCATGGAGTGAGTAAGGTAAGTACAGCTCCATGCCACCACTCTAGTCCGATTTGGCACCCCTGCTCCGATTGGCTTCCGTGTGTCTGATCCCCGTTTGTGTGTAATAGTGTGCAAGAGTGTGTGTGTGTGTGGGAATGAATACAGACACCAATCCACAGTCAGTCACCCAGCCTCTCTCTCTCTCCCTCTCTCTCTGTGTCACTCATAAATGACAACAATATTGGAAATGTATGTTATCTTACAAATCATATGTTTTTAAAAATATAAATGAAAGGTTTTCATGAGATATGTTGTGTCCCCATACATTTTGTTATTACAATTTATGTATGTGTCCGTATCTCTTATTAGGGGTTAGTTTAACCTCCGGTTTGCTAGTAAAACAGATTTACTGTGTCGCGAAATGATGCATGTCTAAAAAGTGTGTCACCAACATGAAAAGTTTGGAAAGCTCTGAGTTAGAGCACTAGCTTTTGGAACTCTACAGAAGTGTGACTGCTATTGTGTACACTTTTTGTCTTTAATACAATTTTAATATATTACACTACTAGTATTTCTTTATTTTTTCATCTGTTGACCCCGGGAGCAATGATCATCTTGTCCTGCAGTACCTGGATTTTGTGACTAGAGTTTAACTACAAATACCTATGTCCTAGGCAAGTGCACTATAATCATTGACAGTATATTATAACATTAATTCACTGTGCTGCATAATAATTTTTTCTCTCTATTTTCTTCCCGATATTTGGAAACTGTTCTGGTATCTTTTGGTTACAAGAATCTATGTTTGAGACTGTGGGATGGTCTCTTTTCCAGGAAAGTTTGTAGATACAAATGATATGTATTATAATTGTATGTGAAATTTATTTTTGTCAATGTATATACAGTTAGGTCCGGAAATAATTGGACACTGATACAAGTTTTGTTATTTTGGCTGTGTACCAAAATAAATTCAAGTTATAGTTAAATAATGAATATGGGCTTAAAGTGCTGTCTAACAGCTTTAATTTGAGGGTATTCACATCCAAATTGGAGGAAGGGTTTAGGAATTACATCTCTTTAATATGTAGCCCCCTCTTTTTCAAGGGACCAAAAGTAATTGGACAATTGACTCAAAAGCTGTTTCATGGATAGGTGTGGGCTATTCCTTCATTATTTCATTATCAATTAAGCAGGTAAAAGGTCTGGAGTTGATTCCAGGTGTGGCATTCGCATTTTGAAGCTGTTGCTTTGAACCCCCAACATGCGGTCAAAGGAGCTCTCAATGCAAGTGAAACAGGGCATCCTTAAGCTGCAAAAAAAAGTAATCAATCAGAGAGATAGCAGGAACATTAGGAGTTGCCAAATCAACAGTTTGGTACATTCTGTGAAAACAAGAACGCACAGGTGAGCTCTGCAACACAAAGAGGCCTGGAGGTCCACGGAAGGCAACAGTGGTGGATGATCGTAGGATCCTTTCCATGGTAAAGAAAAACCCCTTCATAACATCCAGCCAAGTGAAGAACACTCTCCAGGAGTTAGGTATATCATTATCCAAGTCTACCATAAAGAGAAGACTTCATGAGAGCAAATACAGAGGGTTCACCACAAGGTGCAAACCATTCATAAGCCTCAAGAATAGAAAGGCCAGATTAGACTTTGCCAAACAATATCTAAAAAAGCCAGTCCAGTTCTGTAACAGCGTTCCGTGGACAGATGAAACTAAGATCAACCTGTACCAGAATGATGGGAAGAAAAAAGTATGGAGAAGGCTTGGAATGGCTCATGATCCGAAGCATACCACATAATCTGTAAAACACGGTGGAGGCAGTGTGATGGCATGGGCATGCATGGCTTACAATGGCACTGGGTCAGTAGTGTTTAAGGCAAGTTTAAGGCATTTCTGCATTGACTAATGACCCATAGGATTAACACAGCAGGTGTCCCTGGCAGTCCCATTCAGTTTGAATGGGACTGCCAGGAACCCCCGCTGTTAATTTGATGGGCCATTAATCAATGCAGAAATGCTGGGGCTAGTTTAAGGCAAGTTTAAGGCATGTATCCAGAATGTACCTGGGTGTACCTGGGTCTTTTTGGCGATTGCAACTGGTTTGTGTTAGAATAGTCACAGTCTCTGCCAGGGACCCCTGCTGTGTTAATCCTATGGGTCATTAGTCAATGCAGAAATGCCTTAAATTTGCCTTAAAGTAGCCCAGCACATACCCAGAATGTAACCGGGCTAGTTTAAGGCAAGCTTTAGTATAGTCATGGTCTCGTCTGTAGTACTGATCTTTATTTCCAGACAGTCAATATCAGATTGTGTCTTGCTTTGAATTTTATCAAGCTACAGTAGGAATGTGCAAAGCTGCATTGTTTGGCTAGGAAGGTATAAAGTTGTTTAATCTCTAAATTAATACGCAATGCTATACAGATGTAGACAGAGTTACCTTCCCCAGAGGCGCAGACAAAATTCTGTTGCTCTGGGGAAAATAAGAGTGCCAGAAGCCACAGTGGGGTTATTCTTCTGCAGTAGTGGCTTCTAAACCACAGCGACATCAGATTTCTGAGACAACCACCTAACATTCTATTAATATGCAGAAAAAAGTGCATTCACCTAGTTGCTAGGGCATTGTAATTCCCAAATCCTGGTGTAGCAATAGGTCACAATGAGAGGTTTGAAAAACACTGATCTATAGGACCCCCCTCAGCATTAATCCCCAGTAGGGAAAGTTAAAAGGTGACAGGTATGTACTTTTTCATTTGGCTGTCAGTGTTTCTTGCTCTTTGACCACACCACTGTACTGTAGACATGTCCTTACATTTTACATTGTAGTATTCCCATACAGCAAATGTCTAAAAGGCAATGCCAAAATAAAGTAATGAATAGAACTTTGCAATAACATAGTTGTTGTCAATTTGATAACATGTCCAACTGGTTGCAGCTGTGTTTTTGTAGCTGCTGCAGCTTACTTTTCTCTTTGCGACAATTAAATCTACAGAGTTTAAGGTGGCGTCATCCTCTATGCTCAAATGCTCCACATCGGATATAAAAAAACAACAGGTTTTTACATTTGATGCTAGTGAAAATTACTGCAATATTCTTGTTGCACATGAAGGAGTGAATACACACATAACAGTATATCATACATTAATACATATACCTGTATTAGCAAGCAAATGGGTGCTTTAACACACAGTTATTGTTTAATTGTCTTTTGCATCGAAATTAAGTAGCGTGTTCATCCAGTTTCTTTCTATTGATACAGACTAGGTGAAAAAACGGGTGAGGGGAGCACAGCTGGAATATTGTGTAAACAATACAGACAATACAGACAGGAATAGATGTATAATTAGTGTTGTGGGGAATACACACAGATGGAGGTAAGACACCAATGTTTTGGGAAAAGGGTTGATGGCGAAAATAATAGCAATGTTACTTACACGGCCATGTGAATAAAAAGAAGAAAACGAGCGCAAAGAAATAATGTGAATATAAATAGGATACTTATAGTCCCAATTTAAAGATGTAGGCAGAAACTGGTGGGTGCAGCAGAGGGTATAAGTGGATTCTTCGACTACTAGGGATGGCGTAGAATAGGAGGATCCAATGCGCACTCACAACCAGATGATATAAAAATAAAAATAAGAGAGAAAACACAATAGTGTAATTCTGTATGTGTTCAATATAGATAGAGATGGTAATGCACTCACATTTAGTAAGGAAAAACAGGCATCTCGGTTAATCAGTTTAACCAAACTGCAGTAGGGAAACGTCAGGAGTCAGTATACTTCTTATATGGTCTCTGACGGCAGGATATTTCCAATTTCTCAAAGGCTCATAGGCAGCAGCATATTATGCGGATATAGAGAAATAAACACACATAGTGTAATACTGTATATATAGATACAATTTCTATAACCATATAGTGTATCAACTCACATTGTGTGTACAGTATAAGTAATGCGCCTTTAGGTTGTTAAAGTAACCAATTCTTATATGGTCTCTGACGGCAGGATATTTCCAATTTCTCTCAGGCTCACAGGCAGCAGGATATTACGTGGATATAGAGAAATAAACACACATAGTGTAATACTGTATATATACTGTCGCGGCCGAGTTTATTCTTACATTTACCCGGTCTCGGCCGCGACAGATACCGGGCGCGCGCCGAGGTGTCCCGTGCGCGCGCCGGAGCCTCGGAGGATTGGTCCTCCGATCAAGGCATCTCCCTCCCCAATCCGGGTCCACCGGGTCCCCCGGAGCCCCCCACCGCATCCCCCACATCGCGGGACACCAGGGCTCCCACCAGGGCTCCCGATGAAGCGTGACTGCGCATCGGTGACGCGCGGCACGCCGAGGGGATTCGGCATCAAAGCCAAGAAACCTTGCGGCTTGCAGCTCTAGCCGCATTCGAATAAACTGTGTCGGCACTGTAGATATCATTTGTATAACCATATAGTGTATCAACTCACATTATGTGTATAAGTAATACGCCTTTAGGTTGTTAAAGTACCCAACTTTTGATGTTGTCTGGAATCACAGGGAAAATCCCAGGCAAAAAGAGGAAAAGGATGCAGGAAAAGGTAGAACGAAATTTATATAAATAAAAAGCACTTACAGAGCTGAAAACATAAAATTAACCCAAGGTAGTCCAAAACATGT
The DNA here is from genome assembly GCF_040206685.1 of Ascaphus truei. NCBI lineage: Eukaryota > Metazoa > Chordata > Amphibia > Anura > Ascaphidae > Ascaphus > Ascaphus truei. Next base: position 355,732,918 of record NC_134483.1, on the reverse strand, counting down.
AACCCCACTCTCAGTAAAACCTAGTGCTGGCCATGCACCCAGGAATACCACACTGAGGGGGTACAGAGCTTCAGACAACTCCTCAAAGACTGTAGATAGTCATTAGCTGGCTCTAGAAGATTGCCTCAACGCGTTTCGTCCAAAAGGACTTCTTCAGGGGGCTTTGTCAAAGGCCCCTGAAGAAGTCCTTTCGGACGAAACGCGTTGAGGCAATCTGTGAGTTGATACACTATATGGTTATAGAAATTATATCTATATATACAGTATTACATATGTGTGTTTATTTCTCTATATCCGCATAATATTCTGCTGCCTGTGAGCCTGGGAGAAATTGGAAATATCCTGCCGTCAGAGACCATATAAGAATTGGTTACTTTAAAAACCTAAAGGCGTATTACATATACACACAATGTGAGTTGATACACTATATGGTTATAGAAATTGTATCTATATATACAGTATTACACTGTGGGGCTTATGCAGAGAGGATAGAGAAGGGAAATAGCGCCATCTTTTGGCAAAAATATGCACAGAGAAGCTTGTCCTGCAGAGAACATGGCGAGATTCACAAAATCCGCCACAGCAGGTTTGTTTACTTTAAAATTAGCCAAACACGTGGCGAGAATGGTAAATTCGCCATGTTCAGATAGGGTGGTATGCCAGTAGCATCGAAGCGCTGGAACGCGCCATTCTGCCCTATAATATGGCGTGTTCCAGGTCGCCAGAAATACTTGGCAATTTTGCTACCATCTGCAAAAAGAAGGTAAAGCCGTTTTCTGCATTCGCCCATAAGTAACGCCAATTCTGTGGCTATTTTCCTGCCGTTTTCACATTAAATAACGTTCCTCTCTGCATAAGCCTCTGTGTGTTTATTTCTCTATATCCGCATAATATCCTGCTGCCTGTGAGCCTGGGAGAAATTGGAAATATCCTGCCGTCAGAGACTATATAAGAAGTATCCTGACTCCTGACATTTCCCTACTACAGTTTGGTTAAACTGATTAACCGAGATGCCTGTTTCTCCTTATTAAATGTGAGTGCATTACCATCTCTATCTATATTAAATACATACAGAATTACACTATTGTGTTTTCTCTCTTATTTTTATTTTTTATATCATCTGGATGTGAGTGCGCATTGGATCCTCCTATTACACGACCATGTCTAAGCATGGAATATGAAGAAGGTTTCTTTGAGAGATTTTTTCTGACTATCCAGTCTCCAATTTCCCCCAAATCCACGGATGATCACAGCAGTGTGTGAAGGATATGTGAAATGTGAGTTTCCCGGTCACATGTGGGACCCCTCAGTGCCAGACAGCAAATGCAGAGAGATAATAGTTTTTTTTTTAAAACAGATATATTTATTAAACAAGATAGCAATGTGCAACTCACATCAAATAACTTCCTCCGATGGCGACAGCGGATTCCAGGATTGCTACGTACAGAAGGGTCCCTGCTACCGTGTCCGGTATTGGCTGCTGGAACGCAGCTGGAATGCAAATTTACAATTACTGTGCGCGCACACGCAGACTGTGTACTGACGTAGGTTGAACTGCTACAGTATTAGACTTTGAAGACAACAGCTTGCGAACGCACACCTGAGTTTTTAGACGATATTTCAGTATTGCAGGCAGCGCTAATAATATGCTAATATTACGAGCGCTAAAATACCGGAACATATTCCAGAAAAAAACATATACTGCATCTGCTCGCGGTTATCAGAGTTGCGCCGCTATGGCCGCATTAGGATAAAGGCGGCCGCAGCTGTATGGAAATTAGTCTTGAAAACGCAAGAGTTCTTAAGGGGCTAAGATCAGTAATAGCCAAACCATTACATTTAATATTCAAGGACTCTTTTTCCACAGGCTCATTACCACAAGATTGGTGAAAAGCAGACATGGGGCGTATATTTAAAACGGGAAGTACTGTAGATCACAACTAGGGGAATTACAGGTAAGCCTGACATCAATAGTGGGGAAGCTACTTGAAGGTTTAGTACGGGATAATATTAAGGAATAGAGAGCGTTGATAGCGCACTGCCAGGGAATCCTGTGAAAATCATTCAGGAAAAGGAAACAGCGAGGCCACTCCAAGAATGAAAAAAATGCTTTGAATTTAATGCATGCTGAAAATTACACACAAAAAACGGACAGGTAAACGCACCTACGCGTTTCGTACTTAATGTACTTTATCAAGTGATAAAGTACATTAAGTACGAAACGCGTAGGTGCGTTTACCTGTCCGTTTTTTGTGTGTAATTTTCAGCATGCATTAAATTCAAAGCATTTTTTTCATTCTTGGAGTGGCCTCGCTGTTTCCTTTTCCTGAATGATTTTCACAGGATTCCCTGGCAGTGCGCTATCAACGCTCTCTATTCTTGTGGATCTTCAACAGATGGATCACACGCACCTACGACACGAGTGCCCCCTTGGTAGTACAGGTAAAGAGCCGCAGTGCCTTTTATTTATCCCTGCTTACCTTGGTCACTGACCACTCATTTCTCATACACTGGTTGGGTTGATTTATTGTAATCTAGTGAGAGTCTCTCTGATTCCACGTCTGTCCCACCAGTGGTTAATCAACTCTATTGGGGGCACTCTATCGTAATACGGATTAACCCATTGTGGATTTAAACTATACCGGATATCCAATACAGGACTGGTTACAATTGGGAGCATCACATCCATCTTGGTTCTATGTAATATTAAGGAATACCTAATGGAAAAAAAGCATTATTTGTGTAGCCAGTGTTCGTTTCTGGCTACCAGCCTGCCCTCTCTGGCAGTAAGGCCTGTCAGTAGTAATCATGGGTTTTCCATACTCCCTGCAGTACCCTTGAGTGACAGGGGGAGGAGGTGGAACTAGGCCTGAGCATACCCAATCCTGGGTCAGACCTGGTGCCCTTCTCCTGGCTGTACTTAAGGGAGATTGCCGCCCAAATTCAGGAGTGCCTCTCCCCGATTGAGAGAGGCAGGTCACACAGCAGACTGCCTGAGCATTGGGCCTTCTCTGTTCCTCTTCCCCTTGAGGGAGAGTGAGTGTGTACCTTTCCCCTGCTCCTGCTATAGGGTCAGGGATGAGCAAGGACAGCTTTGTGGGCCCTTGACCCATAGTGGATGTCCAGGGACCGTCCTACAGCTGGATAGATGGCCAGAGACTGCATAGGGCAGAGGCCTGCTGTGACTGCAGTGTACTGAACAGAATAAAGCTGTTCCGGTTTCATATACCTCCTGCCTGATGTGTGATCTTACTAGGGAAGGTAAGGGAGTATTTTAACCAAAGGAGATCGCCTCCATACATCTGAAGGATAGACAACAGAAAGTTGTCGTAATAGGTAATACCTAAAAGTAATGTTACTAACATTCAGGTCCGGAAATAGGGATTTTACAGGATGGGTGTTACATCATTTACAGTAGTGGAGAAAAAATGAACACAAAAAGATACTTTTACAAAAAATACTATAGTGATCTACAATATAAAGTCTAATTGGGGAATGCTGCTCACAGAAAACAGGCTCATAACCTGTAAAACAACGTGATACAAACAAACAAAGGAGCACAAAGAGCTCCAAAGGGTATAAATAATGGTAGACAGTATAAACAATCTGGTGAAACAATAACCACCGTTCGTCCATCTCCGAGATATTACGGGACATGCTCAATTTAAGAGAGCCTTTAAGGGTGAGAAAAAGAGGCAAAAATAGTGTAATACTACAAATGTATTGAAACAAGCAGGCTAATACAGTCACACTTACAAAATATCCAAGAAAGTCAAGCCTTGGTTGTTGCAGAGTCAGACTGGAGAAATCAGGGCTATGGGACAGTGCCAATAGTTCTGTCTACAGAAATCACAATAGTCCAAAAAACCTTTACAGCATGGTAGGTATGATTTGACTAACATAGCTGTATTTTCAGTAGTATTTTCCGCTCTCTTTTAACTTTAAAAACCTTTTGCAGTGTCTGGATTAGAGATGGATGAATTTTTGGGGCGGATTTGGATCCACAGTGGATTGGCCCTTTCCTTTGGTCTGCAGATAATCTCAACAATGGTGTTTTGCAGATTTTTTTAAATTATTATTTCCAATACACTTTGTGGACTCCACAACCCGTGGATGGATTTGCAGAATCCAATCTGGGAATTCAACAATCCGTTGTCGGATTCTTGAATCCGTGGATTTGATTCTACAAATCCATCAACAAATTGTATCCAATGGCGGATTTTGATGAATTCACGTGGATTAAAACTGACCAAATCCGTCCAAGGATTTTACACCCCAAAACGTGTTTTAGTGGGAAAATTTGAGAAAATACACCCAAATTCATTTTCCGGATTTGCCCATCTCTAGTCTGGATGAGGTTAAGACTAAAACATACTTAACGTCATGGTACTTGGAGCTAATGTAACGTTGTACTACAATAATGTGTATGATGTGTTGGATTTGGGTTCTGAGTTTACAGGGGCTGTGTGTGTTTGTAAATATCAGTTGGTAAAACAACATGGAGGTTAGTGACCCCTCCTCCCTTTTTTCAAACTCGCCCCTCCCACCTTTTTAATTGCAGTTCTTCCTAAGCACCTGTGAATAACCAGTCTATTAAACTGTGATGGTGCTCGTCTCCAATCAGAAAGCAGACCTGAAGTAGGGATACAGAATAACCGACCAGAGCCCAGGGGCAAAGTCCTGTTAGAGTATCTGAAGTAGGTAGACAGAGGTCAGGGCTGGCGGCAGTGGAACAAAGTCCAATAAATAGTCAGAGGGCAGAGGTCAGGGCTGGCAGCAGTGGTGCAAAGTCCAGTAAACAGGCAAAAGGTCAAGGCAGGCAGAAAGCAGTGAGGTCGGGGTCACGGTCCGGGGTCAGCAACTGGGGAATCCAAACAGACAAATGGGTAAAGTGTGACAGCGAAGACAACAAGAACTGCAAACTGAAAATGTGGTCTGCTTTCTGCCGCACGGTAGCATGTCTACCCCTGTGGACTCAAGGCTGCCTCCCGGGAAGACCCGTTCAGGATCAATGTGCTGGACAGGAATAGCTGCAGATGTCCGAGACAAGTGAATAATTCGGAAACACAAGGTATCGTTCTCACTCACTGGTCTGATTTAATAGGCATATACATCAGTTCTTATAGCACTTTCGGGGTGTCACATATTTACAATTCATTCAGGTTGCCAAGGTGCCATGTACACTTAACGAAAGCCAGTTATCCTTAACAATGCCCTGTCCTGTCAACTCCCCCCACAACTGTCGTTGCTATAGTTATCCTTAACAATGCCCTTTCCTGTCAACTCCCCCACAACTGTCATTGCTATAGTTATCCTTAACAAAGCCATTTTCTCTCAGCTAACCCCCATTTGCCATGGCTATCGTACGTTGCTGACGGGACAGTTTGAATATTTTAGGATTCTGGTCAAACAGGATATCTAACCATATAAACATAGGACCCCTACCAAAATATACATTAACAATTCCCTCCTTTTGTCATAACATGACAACATTGCATTATTTTTCATATAGTTGGAAAATTTCATTGTACATAACAACTGGTGTAGCCCTCGGCTGTTAAGCAAAATAGGAGGAGAACATAGTTAATACATTTGAGGTAGCCATCAGTGTTTCTCTAAAATTCCTAGCACACATAAATTTGCACATCATAGCAATAGCATAGATAATAACCTAAATAACTACTACAATAATAATTCCCATTAATATTTTCCTTCCTAATTCTCCTAACCACCTGCCCAAACCAAAAGTCCAGTCAAAATCTGTGAGTGGTTTTGTCTCTCACATTCTCGTATGTACTTCTTCCAAAGCCTCCAAATCGTGGTGATGGCACCTGACTGATCAGTGATAAAAACACAGCATTGATCACCCACCAGTTTTCATACCCCTCCTGAAGAGGCAAGCAAATTATCTAGAGCCATTCGATTTTGCAATACAGTCAGTCTAATCTGTTCTTGTTCATTAGATAGTCTTTGTATTGCATTGTGTGTAACATTAAAGGCGGGATCGATATCCGTGACTAAATAGTGGATTTTGATTAGGGCAAATCCCACACCTGCTGAAGGGAATAAACTCAGTCCTACGATATTCTTCATATTGGTCCTGGTAGAGATATAATTATTGTCTGGTTCTATACCCCTGCGGCTTCGCTTTACTACATCTCGCCGTATTCGGCCCTTAGGGAGTTCCGTGTGGAGAGAGAACTGTGGGTAAATGATTCCCAGATAACAGGGTTTAGAATAGGACAACGGGATAGATTTAACTGCCCAATATTTACAAATCCAATACAGACCTTGGGGAAGTGCAACAGTATTCGGGTCTAACAGGGTCTCGTTCTTACTAGTGATAATCAGACTTGTGGGGATTAAACAAGTAGACAATGAATTAACTGCATGTGTCCCATTCAGGGAACAAAGACACTCCTCTCCTTGGGTGGGGTTAATTTTGAATAACCTTTGTAAGGTGGCGTTTTGTTTTCCTAACCATTTTAACAAAACGGGTTCCCTTCTTTTAAACAGAAAGGAATGGCAAAATATATAATTTCTTCCTGGCAAAATCTGGTGCAATTCAAATATATCTGTAACATAGTAGAAAATCCCTCACAGGGTCCTGGATATTGTACACCAGAGATATACCATCCTCTAGGCATTCAGAAGTTTTACTTTTGTTCATCAAATTATGTATACACATTTTCCCTTCCTTTGCTGCTTCAGTCAAATGGACCTTTAGTGGTTCAGCCGTAGGTTTCCGTTGGTCGTTGGAGGTGAGATTATATAAAATTTATCCTATATTATCGGTTGTGTTTAACACATATGCTAACCAGCAAGACTTGTTGTGATTGGAGAATTTGTACATTAAAACAGAAGTTTTCAAACAGGTATTTTCTGTTTCCCAGTGTGACACTGATAGTTCTCGTTTCCTCTGGCTATTAAACACAGAGAGAATACAATTTTTTTGCAGTATGCCACTCCTATTTAAATGTGTTCCCTCCCTTGCATGACTTCTGTCTACTAGGGTATTATTTCTAATTCTCTCAAAACTCATAGAACTCAATTCATATATTACCCAAACAAAAACAGGGAGACAACACAAGATTATAAACAATCTCCAGCATCGCAGTTGGCGTTTGTAGTCTCTAGGATTGGTCACTCCTTCAATGATTTGACGTGGGACGCATGAATCCATCTTGGTGATTCTTCTGTGAGAACCGCGGTATGGGTCACTGCTATCACTATAGTTGGTTCTCCGAAAGGGGAGTCAGCCAACCCTCCTTTTTTCATCAACCTCTGATTGGCTGGCATCATTCCCTTTAAGTGACGTCATGTTAAAAAAAAAAAAATTAAGTCGGGACATGGTTTGAACAGCCAATCAGGTGGCTGTTAACCATTTTGAGGCTAAATGTGATGCCACAAGCCCTATTTAAGGCCATGACGCCTCATTTGAGCTCAAGAAGACGACGAGACAACATCGGTTGGGATTTACCATGGGGTTTTTTGGATTCGCAGATGAAGATAGAAGATAAAGAAGATCAAGAAATGGTGACAGATGAAGATAGAAAAGGTGATTAAAGAAAGAAAAAATAAGATTTGGGTACCTGATCCGGATCTTCATGGCGGATGGCATCGGATGCTGTTGGAGGTCTTCAAGGTACGTGAGCTTCCTGTTACCCCGGGAGTCGGAGGGCCACCGCTTCTAATGGTAAGTAATATATTGAATGTTTGTAAATGTCTCTTTATAGAGGTTTCTTCATTGGATGTGTTTTTTGATATTTTTGGGGGAGACAAATTGACTGATAATATATTAATCTGTACCACTTTAGGGTACAGATTAATACATTATTATGACAATATTTGGGGGGCATTTGTGGCTTGGTATTGCTGTTGGTTTTTTTAATTTCAATTTCTTATGTGAATGTGATTGTTTTTTTTTCCCCTGCTTAATAGTAACAAAATGTTTGCGATTGGTGTTCGTTTGTAGTTAATGTTGTATTATGTTAGCTAATGTGTTTTATGGTTATTTCAGATATTGTTTGAATTTATTTCTTTGTCTTTTAATGTTTACATTCATTAATGTTGTAGTAATTCATTGGTTTGATTGGTTAGTGTTACTATTCATTTTAAGTTGATTTAGGAATTAATTGGTTTCATTGGTTAATGGTTTAATTAATTCATTGTGATGTTGTTACTGCTTGTATTCATTGGATTAGCTGGCTACTGTTTTTTTTTACTTTATTTAGGTATGCTAATGCAGTGTTTAATAATGGGCAAATAATATATTATCCATATCTGGATAATAGTAATTTTGCACATTATTGTACAGTATGGGTTAGGGTGGAGGGGGGGGGGGGTCGTGTATTGATGTTTGTTAAATCTTTTTTTAATATTCATGTGTTTCATAGTGTAGATGTGCAGGGGATCTCCGGAGCTGTTTCAGGTCCGAGGACCCCCTACTTCAGGAGATACAGGCCCTGTTATGGGGTGCCGGTATTCCCTGCACTTTCAAGCGTCCGCGTCACGTGACCGGGACATTGAAATTCAGCAGGGGATACCGGCACCCCATAACGGGGCCTGCATCTCCTGAAGTAGGGGGTCCTCGGACCTGAAACCAATGCTGTTCAGCTCCGGAGACCCCCTGCTCATGTACATTATTATTAAAATGTATTAATTTAGTATACAATCGCCTGTAACAGCCTTGTCATAGTAATATGTAATATGTCACAGGCGGCTTATTTTTTCTATCAGCTAGCATACGGGAAATTTCAGTGCGCTAGCAGAGGGAAAAAACATTGCACGCACGATAAGCCAGTTTTTGGCACGTCCGATAGAAAATGAGCTGTGGGCCTTAGTGAATCGCGCCGCCAGCTTCATTTTTTATCGGACGTGCTAATTTTTTTCAGGCCGGCGCGAAAGCTCAGAGCTTAGTGCATAGCCCACATAATCTTCCTGAACCTGACCTATGTCTCCAACTTCCTTAGGGCAATACATACCATGAGCCCAGGGAGTTGGAAATGGCCTCCCCATTAACACTTCAAAAGGTGACAATTTAGTAGTGCTATTCTGGGTCATACGGATTTCCGCAAGGACTGTGGGAAGGACATCTGGCCATCTCGTGAACATGCCATTTGTGCCTTTGCGCAGTTTATCCTTAATTGTGCGGTTAGTTTTTTCCACCTGTCCTGATGATTGTGGGTGGTATGGTATATGGAACTTACAGTCAATTGAAAGTGACTTTGCCAGTCCTTGTGTCACTTGTGATGTGAAATGCGTTCCTCTTTCACTATTTATTTGCAATGGACAACCCCATCTGGGTGTAATGTCCTTGCACAACATTTTGACCACAGTCTTAGCACTTTCATTAGTGGTGGGAAATGCCTCTACCCACTTGCTAAACTGATCAACACTTACTAACAGATATTTCAGTTTTCCTGCTGCTGATGACATTTGTGTGTAGTCTATTTGTAGCTGTTCCATTGGGCCTGTAGGTGGTGGTAGATGTTCATGTTTTGCCGGTCTTCTACCCTGTGTATTATTTCGGATACATGTCAGACATCAGGACAATTGTGTTTCTAAGACCTCTGCTAGATCTTTTACCATAAAATATTCCCTGATTTGATCTTCTGTTATTTTCCTACTTTTATGGCCAAACCAATGGAAATGTGATATTAGTATTGGGCATTCTGATTTAGGGAAACCAATAATTTTCTCTTTTCCCCATAGACCTCTCTCATCCTTTATTAGACCCTGTGCTTCCCAATACTCTCGATCTTCCTGTGTAGCTAACTCTTGGAGTGTTTTGAGATCGTAATCGGGCGGTGGGCAAGTCATCACCATGTTCAACTGACAGATCACATCCGTCTTGTACTCATGGAACATATTCTGTTGTTTAGCAGCTTCCTTAGCATGGAAATCTGCTAGTTCATTGCCCCTTGCCTCGTCTGAGTCTCCTCCCGCATCACCCGTGCATTTGACTATGGCAATCTGGTATGGGAGCATAAGAGCTTCCAGTAGTTGGTTCACTAACTCTGCGTGTGATATTCCTTTCCATCAGCACTGATTAATCCCCTATTTTTCCAGATTACCCCAAAATCGTGTACTACCCCAAAGGCGTACCTGGAGTCTGTGTAAATAGTCACTTGCTTACCCTGTGATAGCTTAAATGCTTGTGTGAGTGTGACCAATTCAGCCTCATCAGGGAGACTTACCACTGAAAAGCCTGTTAGATAGACTCCATCTGCTGGTTTAGAGCATGATCCGTCCACAAATAATACATCTCCCTCCTTAAGGGGCGTACTTCCCAAGTCGACCCTTACAGAAGTGCAGTCGTGTATGTTCTGCAGACAATTGTGGGCATTAGTATCAGTGTCATCTGTTTGTGGCATGTGTAGGAGCATATCACTAAGAGTTTGAGCAGGGCCCATATGTGGAGAGTAGTACTTGACCTTAAGGTTGGCTGTAGATGTGAGGATAATCTCATACCCTGTTCTGCGCTGCGCGGTCATATGTTGTGTTGTGAGATTCTTAAGTACATGCAAAACCTGATGTGATGTGTGCAACACTAACTCGTGTGACAAAACTATTGGTTGAACTGCTTCTACCAATATTGCGCTTGCAGCTACTTGTCTCAGACATGCCGGGAAGCCCTGCACAATTTCCTGCAATTTCTTAAAGTAAAAAGCCACCGGTCTATATCCCGAGCCGTGCTGTTGCGCCAGTACTCCAACAACCGCAGTTCCTGTCTCACTACAAAACAAATGGAAACAGAGGTTATAGTTTGGTAAGCCCAAGGCTGGGCTGGAGCACAAGGCAGTTTTCAGTTCAGTGAACGCCTCATTGGCAGCCGTGTTCCATACAATAGGGTCTGGCTGGTCCATAAAAGTCATATGTCTCAAAATATAGTCCCAATGTGAGCAGTTCAGGATCCACTGACGGCAGTATGTGACCATACCCAGAAAGGAAAGCATGGCAGCCTTCGTCTTTGGTCTGGGCAGATTTGCGATCACTTTCACACGTTCCGGTGATAACAGTCTTTGTCCTGGCTGTAGAATAAAGCCTAGATATTTGACAGTCTGTTGGGCCATCTGTACCTTGTGTGGTGAGACCTTGTGACCTGTAGCAGCGAGATGTTCCAGTAAACTCCGCGTGTCTCTTATAGACTTTTCCTCTGAGTGGCTGCATAGGAGCAAATCGTCCACATATTGCAGCAAAACAGATTCACTGGGCGGGGACCAGTCTGCAAGAGTCTGACGGACTACTGTGGAATAGGCCATAGGCGAGTCACATAAACTCTGTGGTAGTCTACACCACCTATACTGGCTTCCCTTATAGGTGAAAGCAAACAAGGGCCTTGTGTTGGGGTGCACCGGGATCGAGAAAAATCCTGAATTTAGATCTATTACTGTAAATATGTCACTGTTGCGTGTATAGCAGTAATAAGTGCCATAACATCTGGTACAATAGGTGCTAGGGGTTGCACTAATTCATTAACTGCGTGCAAGTCTTGTGTGAATCTCCACTGAGTAGAGTTTGGTTTGAGCACTGGGTTGATTGGTGTATTGTATGGAGACACTGTTGGTTCAATCACTCCCTTTGCTAATAACTCTTTGACAATTGGTTCTTTTCCTGCCTCCTTGTCATGTGATAGTGTTTATTGCTTTACATACACTGGGTGTGTACCTGACTAGAGGGTTGCTTCATAAGGTGTGCATGGAATCAAACCTGGGTCTGTGTTTGAGGTAGCCCATACCCGTGGGTCAATATCCTGCAATTGTGGGGGTATGTCTAAACTTGTCAGATTGTACTCTATTTCCCACAGCCTGTCAAGAGGTAGATACTTGTACTGGAAAACAAGTTGCTGTCCTTGTGCCCACAGAAAGGCTCCCTTATCTGTGGAGATATAAATCTTTGTAGCTGTAATCCACAAACCCTCTATAGTTACATAGTGCTTTGTGTGGTGATGGTGCATTTCCCTTTCAGGCTCAAATATGCAGCAATATTTCAAACAATCCAGGAGGAGCATGTATGGGATAAAAAGAAAGAGAGAATACACAAATATAAGTGCAGATGTATAGGATGCAAGCAGTATGGCTTATGCTGTAATCTTGGCTCGAGTGTTCAGCCTACTCACTAGATTCAGATGTATAAAAAGCAGTTTGCAATTAGGGCTGCTACCCGTATGGAGTGGACGCGGTCAGGATCTCCCTCAGGGACACACTCAGCCATATTCGGTTATGTATAGGAGAGACAAGAGTACACTACATAGTGCGATCGGTCTGGTATTCACATTTATGTAAAAAAGATATAAAAGTGTGCACTTACAATGTGCATATTAAAAACAAGCATGTATCACATATGCAGCAAGAAATAGGCTTTCCCAATTTGATTGTGTTGTATGCCATGTATTCAGATGCAAAGTCAGTTAATTGCATCAGCTGCTCCACTAACTTGTCTTTCATACTTAAAGAGCAAACTTTCAAACTGCCTGTGTCATGCTGGAGGAGAGACAAATCATAATTATCTTTGGGGAAATTTGGCGAATTTAAATGTAACCCTCCCTTTAGGGTCGATCTGTATAGCAATTTGCATTTTAGCCATAAGATCACGTCCCAACAAATTATCTGGGAACTGGGGAATCACTCTGAAAGGGTGTTCCCATGTTTGTTCTGAATAAGGGTCAATTTGTACTGGTGGAGGTAGAGGAGTGCAATCTGGAAAAGCTCCAGCTCCATCCCTTGTCGCCAACTCATTTGCAATTTGTTCTGTCGACATTTTCTGCCATCCTGTAACAGTCATATACACAATTTGCTTGTATTCTGCATGTAGCCAATTGAGCAGACTCTGCACATACAAGGTGTTCAAATCCTCATTCTTTTCATGAGGCATTTGCATTCCTGCTGAGTTTACCCATTCGTTTTTAAACCTTCTGCAAAAATCTGTAACACTCTCCTCCTGCTTTTGTTTTATAGCCATAATCAAACCTACATTTTTCCTGGATCTACCCTTTGCTGCAAAATATTTCTGCAATTTCTCCCACATCTCTGATATATTGCCAGAATCCTGCCACACAAAGCCACTAGCATCCGGAGTGTCGTAATCTCCACTCAGATGGGTGTCAGCGGCACCTCAATCAACATCTACATGGCCAGTCAAACAATCTAGGCAAAATCTGATATCATCCCCTGTGAATTTGTATCCCTGACTTTTCTTTTTAAGGTATTTTATAGCACTGTTAGGATTCCTATATGGGTCAGGACATTCCTTAGCCCATGATTCCATCAGTGCTGTATCAACTGATTGCAACAGAATCTCTTTACCGATAGTCATAAATGGGGCAGTGACATCACAACTACTTGACTCCCCCTTTGGTGGGTCGGGGCGGGGCGGGTCTTGATTACGGAAGGTCATATCATGAATGCAGGGTTGTAGCGTGACTTTAAATGTTACTACAGTAGTTGGCATTATTTTTGGCACTAAATCCTGCAGTGAACCATGCCCGTTCGGATGCTAATGGACTGGAGAGGGAGCGTCTGGCATAGTGATCATTGTGGGTTTTATGATAACTACAGGGGGGTCGGCGATTTGTTCATCTGCTGACCCTGTGGCACCCATTAAATCTATGTCCTCGTCCTCCTTTTTGTGGTCATATACATCACCATCCCACTGATGTCGGGGTCTGGCTGGTTTCTCAAGCCTTTATTAGCATAATAGGATAATGCTGCCATAATGGCAGGCTCCAAACTCGGGTATAATGACACAGGTGGGTACGGGGGTGGTGGCGATTGTATACATGGTGGCGGAGGAGGGGGAACATCTGGGATCAGTAGATCCTGTCATGGGGCTTTAGGGTAGTACACGGGTGTTGGGTGTATAGGTGGAGGTGGCCATAAAGGCTCTCCTTGCTTCAGGTTAGTACTTGAGGGTGCCACTTTGACCCAAATATGGCCACATAATGACATATATTTCATGTCCCAGTTATGGTCTTCTAGACAGAGACCTTTTATCATTAATATATGGAAATCCGAGAAACTACCTTCTCGGGGAAAGGGGTCTGAGGATCTCATTGCCTCTGACCATCCGGCCATGTTATGTACAAACGGATCTACGTAATAATATGCCGTACACTCTTTAACATATTGTTTTGGGGTTTCCGTCATGGGGTTGTATTTGCGAGTCACTATAAGGGTTACTGAATGTTTCAAGTGTTACGTCTGGTAAGTCAACAGGCTCACATAATTCTGGAGGATTTGTCTTCGGTTTGTTTTTACGTGAAGAGTTCCTCTTATTCCTTTGGCCATTCTTACCATTCACATTACCCATTATTGCAACAAACTTATAGTCTCTCTGTTGCAGGGTACATGCAACTACACACGCAGGTTTCTTGACAAGGCTTATTTATTTAGCCTCAAAAGATATACAGCACACAAAACAAAAAAAACTTTTCATCAGCAAACAAAAGGAAAAAATGGCTTTTCATCAGCAAACAAAAGAAAAATGGCTTAGTAGTTTTCTTCCCTCGCGAACAATTTCCTACTTAGGAAAAGGATAGGGTGATCGACTCCCTCAAACTGTTGTGACAACACTGCCCCTAGCCCTATCTCTGATGCATCTGTTTGCACTATAAAAGGGCTGTTGAAGTCTGGGCTTCTAAGGATGGGACCCTCTGATAGACACCTTTTTATGTCCTCAAAGTCTCTCTGACAATCCCTTGACCATACCACTTGTGTAGGGGCACACTTTTTTGTGAGGTCCGTTAAAGGGGCTGCCACTTCCGAATAGTTGGGGATGAACCACCGGTAGTACCCTGCTAAACCCAGCAGAGAGCGTACCTGCGTTTTTGTTTGGGGGGTCGGAACTTCTTTCAGGGCAACTAACTTAGAGATATAGAGAGAAAAAAGGGGGAGCACAGGTTGAAGAATTTGGGGTATCTAGAGTATCTAAATAGATATTTGTGGGTGTGCTTGAAAGATATATTAAATCACTTACACGGCCTTGTGTAAATGCTCTCACAGCAAGGTTTACTTGTCTTAGTGTTCTCTTGGTCGGTTGCCTTCTTCTTTTCAGGACTAGGTTTTCTTTCTGGATATCTTCAATAGTCCTCGGCTTACAATGTGGATGTCTCCCTCGGAGTGAACAGATTGAAAAACAGTGGTTTAGAGGGGAATACAGACAGTACTGATCAAGTCCAATTTTTTAGCTCTAAATGCATATATATATAAATAAAGGCAGTAATTACTGCCAGCACTCACACGGGCTAGTGTGAGTACAATCCTAGGGGAAGGTATCTTTTTATCCAAATCTGGTCTTTACACGTAGTGATCTATAGGTGTAATAAGGGTCCAGTATTTAGTGATATATATAAATCAAATAATACTCACACGGCCTTGTGTGAGTAAATACACATCAAGGTATCTTTATCTTGAAAGTCTCCTTTTCTTCTTTTCAGGTTTGTAAGCTTCTTCCTGGTTTTCTCTGGTGGTCTTCAACTTTCAGTGTGGTAATCCCCCTCGGTGTGAACAAATTGGAAAACAATTGTTAGTGGGGAAACAGAAGTTAAAGATACCCTGATGTGCATTTACTCACACAAGGCCGTGTGAGTATCATTTTTATTTCTATTTTTATTTTTATAGATCTATACATATCAGATCATTATCACCCTCACAGGGCACCAGACTTAAAGACACCAACAGAAAAAAAGATACCTTCCCCTAGGATTGCACTCACACTTGCCCGTGTGAGTGCCTGCAGCATTTTTGCTGCTTTTACGTATCTGCTTGGGCTTTTCTAGTGGGTTATCACAGAATTATGTTGATATTTCCCCACTAACAATTGTTTTTCTCTCTATATCCCTGTACAAATAAGGATCCTGGATAAGGATCCTATTGGGGTCTGAGCCATAGGACAAGAAGACGAACCAGAGGGGACCTTTGTCTATAAGGTTGTAAAGTTCATTGTCACATTGCCCCTGTTCTTAAGAACTCAATCAGGGAGCGCCTGGGTTTTTCTCTGTTTCACAGGGCAACTAACTTGTCGGCTAGTGGCCTTACTTTTCCACCTCCCACTGCATACCCTAAGTATTTAGTTTCCGCCTTACCCAGGGCACATTTCTTAGGGTTGGCTGTGAGCCCTGCCTCTCTTAGAGATTTGAGGACCACTTTCAGCCTATTTAGATGGGCCCGCCAGTGTTTACTATAAATGACAATGTCATCTAGGTAGGCTGCGGCATAATTCCTATGGGGCCTCAGTACCTTATCCATGAATCTCTGAAATGTGGCTGGGGCTCCATGAAGTCCACATGGCATTGTCACAAACTGGTATAAACCCCTGGGAGTGGCAAAGGCTGTTTTGCATTTGGACTTTTCCTCTAAGGGTATTTGCCAGTATCCTTTTGTCAAGTCCAGCATGTATATGTATTCTGCGTTACCAAGGGAGTCAATTAATTCATCCACCCTTGGCATCGGATATGCGTCAAACTTGGACACCGCATTGACCTTTCGGAGGTCCACACAAAATCTTTCCTTCCCATCGGGTTTAGGGACCATAATTAGTGGACTACACCACTCACTGCATGATTCCTCAATCACTCCTAACTGTAACATTTCTTGTACCTCCTTCTCTACCTAATCTGTGGATGGTAGACCAATGTCCGAACAGACTTGACCTCTAGTAACTTTAAGACATCCTGCATCAGTTTAGCCATGAAATTTGTACCTTGGTCTGTCAACATAACCTGGGGAAGTCCAACCCGTGAGAACAGTTCCAACAACTTGTTGGCTACTTGCTCCGCCGTTGCTGTTCTCAGGGGGAACGCCTCAGGATATCTTGTTGCATAATCAACTATTACAAGGATAAACCTGTGTCCTTTCGCAGAAGGTTCTAGAGGTCCTACCAAGTCTACCCCAATCCTCTCAAAGGGAACTGACACCAAGGGTATGGGAACCAAATGGGCTGGTTTTTGTCCTTTTGGTCTATTTAGCTGGCACTCCGGACATGCCGCACATAGCTTAGCAATATCACTATGCATTCCTGGCCAATAGAATCGGGATGAAATACGGTCCAATGTTTTATCCCTGCCCAGGTGACCACCCCAAGGGACAATATGGGCTAGAATGAACACAGATTTAACAAATGCCTTGGGAACCAATATCTGTCTGGTAACCTCCCCTGTTTGTGTCTGCCTATTCACCCTATATGTGATATCATTTGATAGCTCAAAATGGGGGAACACTATCACCCCTGTGCATCACAATCTGCTCATCAATTTTCACCACCTTGTCATACTGTCTAGCAAGGACTGGATCTTCCCTTTGCTTCTGGCGAAAGTCAGGGAGGTATAGGTCTGGCCATCCCCAGCCATCACTTGTGACCTCTGATTACTAGAATGGTCACCTTGAGACCCAGATTTCTGCAACCAGTCCTGTTTGTCCGGACGTCTTTGCTTCCGAGACTTTTGAACCCAGTGTCTACTGTGAAAAAGGTCTGACGAGAAAGGGAACAGTTTGCCAGGGTTCTCCTGAGCCCTAGAAGGAGGCTCCTCATGAAAGACTGGGTCCATTGTGTCCGAAATGAAATGCCTGTCCTGACCGAGCACAACGGGGGCAGGGAGACAAGGAGCGACTCCTACTTCGAGGTAAACCTCCTGACCTTTTACCTGACTCTCTCTCTCTCTCCCTCTCTCTCTCTCTCTCTCTCTTCCGGAGACAAGCGAATAATTCGGAAAATCAAGGTATCGTTCTCACTCACTGGTCTAATTTAATAGGCATATACATCAGTTCTTGTAGCCCTTCGGGTGTTGTCACATATTTACAGTTCATTCAGGTTGCTGAGGTGCCATGTAAACTTGAATATATATATGTATATATATATATATGTAACGGTGTTTCTGGACCAGTTAGACCCACCCAATCTCACATTGAACCCTGTGGTCTAACCAGTCCCCATTACATGGATGTGTCTGGTGGTGAACCTGCTGGCTACAGGACTCCTGAGTCTCACGCATGATGTTAGTGGGAATATCAGCAAGACAGGCGCTGAGGTAGTGTGCTTTGTGTCCTACCTATGTCCAGTGCAGCGCTTCCACCTCGTCAGGATCTCTGCTTCCACAGGGATATGGATCTGATGAGGAACTCCTTCTTGGTGCCTTCCTCTGCAGAGTAACTCCACACTCACACATGAGGGTTTTGGTGAACTTGGGCATCTTTATTCGCTTGATTAGACAGACTGCCCCTCACAGCGGTTGTACTTAGCTGCTCATTTCTTTGCTGCTCATCCCTTCAGAAGGTTATGTCCTCCTAATAGAGTTGGGTCACCTCTCCCCGCAGGGAGATCACCACCTTTGTCATGTCCCTGATCACAGTGCAGATGCTATTGAATATATCTGACAGCCTTACTTGCTGCAGACCTCCAGAACTGAACCATACAGCTTAACTTCCTAACTTTGGGCAGTGCTGTGTCTTATATAACTTAGGGAATAGCCACACCTCTTGAGTCACTAACAGTGGACACAGAGTATGTTACCACTCCCCTGGTGTACATATGACACCTCACCAGGGTGTGAGGGCAAACCTCCATGACTGATGCTGGCAATCCTGCATACCTACCAGGTTTACTGCCAGCATGAGAGAGAACTGTATACCATTTTTATACATGGCTATATATATATATACACACATACATACATACATATACTTAGTTAAGCTATGGTGGGTAAAAAAAGTGACAAAAACCCTCCACAGCAAAGCATATAGCAAATGGAAATATTACTGTATGCTCATTTGCATGTCTTAGACAGGTCTGCAATCCCGCCTTTCACCATTATCACCCAGCACACAGCACTTCTACTGCAGCAAGGGATTCTGGGAAATGACATGCAAATGAGCACACAGTGCCACTAATATATATATATATATATATATATATATATATATATATTGTGACAAACGGCTTACTCCGGGGCTCCGTCGTTTGTCCGGGACTGTTTAGAACACGGTCTTTTAGGGTAGGTTAAATGATGAGGCGTCACGTACTGTTCCTTTAAACAGGCTATGCCTGGTTTATTCAGTCCCAGGCACTGAGACTGCCACAGTGCATACAACAGAAAACAGATCAAAACAAAAGCTGCTCACCTGAGCGATAACTTAACTTAGATATCCCTGACTCAGGGTTGGAAGTGGCTTTTCCACTTCCAACATCAAAACACGGTACTTTTGCAGTCTTACACAAATGAACAGAAAGATTGAACCTGTTTGGGGAAGAGGCTTCTCCCCTCTGTAGTTCAGCAGCCTTCCAGCCTCCTGGCTCTTGTGGGGAGACCAGAGCAAACAGGAAATCAGTCTTTCATACCTGATTCCTAATTAGCATGACAGGTGACAGAAATCAGGCAGCAGACAAACTCTGGTCTGGATCTCTCATCCCTCAGTTCCAGCGCTTGCCAAACTGTGGGATGGAGTGTATGTATTATAAGGCTGCACTCCCAGGCCAAACAGGATAGAAACTGTCTAGTATCCTGGGAGCCCTATATACGGAATTTATTACCATCCCCTGGTTTCTGTCACATATCCTCCCCCCCAGCTCAGACCTCGAGGGATGAGCGACCATGGATATTAGGGAGTGCATCCTTGACAACCCGTCAGCATTGCCATGTTTGTGCCCTGACCTGTGTTCCACAGAAAATTTAAAGGGTTGTAGGCTTAGGAACCACCTGGTCACTCTAGCATTCTTTTCCCTGTTTTGACACATCCAGGTAAGGGGTGCATGATCTGTGACCAACCGGAATTTTCTCCCCAACAGGTAGTATTTGAGCGTCTCTACAGCCCACTTTATTGCGAGACACTCTTTCTCTACTATGGAGTAATTTTTCTCCTGGGGATTTAGTTTCCTACTTAAATAAAGGATGGGGTGCTCCTCACCTTGAGACTCCTGGGAGAGTACCGCCCCCAGCCCTACCTCAGATGCGTCGGTTTGGACTACGAACTCTTTGGAGAAGTCAGGTGTGACCAACACTGGTTGGGCACAGAGAGCTTCTTTCAGGCTTCTAAAGGCCTGTTCGGTTTCGGGGGACCACTTTACCATTAGCGGTCCTCTTGCTTTTGTGAGGTCAGTTAGTGGGGTTGCCTTAGTTGCAAAATTGGGAATAAACCTTCTATAGTACCCAATTAACCCCAAAAAGGTCCTTACTTGTTTTTTTGTAACTGGCCTTGGCCAATTTTGTATCGCCTCCACTTTGAGTGTTTGGGGTTTGAGTAAACCTCTGCCAATAGAATATCCCAGATACTTGGCCTCCTCCAGACCAATAGTGCATTTAGCGGGGTTAGCAGTTAGTCCAGCAGACCGGACTGCGTCAAGCACAGCTTGGACCTTTGGAAGGTGGGATTGCCAATCTTCACTATGGATTACCACATCATCCAGGTAGGCGGCAGCATACCGAGCATGTGGTTTTAAAATTTTATCCATCATTCTTTGGAATGTGGCGGGAGCTCCATGTAAGCCAAAAGGCAACACCTTATACTGAAAGAGGCCGTCTGGGGTTGAGAAGGCTGTCTTTTCTTTTGCCCTTTCTGTGAGGGGAACCTGCCAGTACCCTTTTGTTAGGTCTAGGGTTGTGAGATATCGGGCTTTGCCCAGTCTCTCTACAAGTTCATCTACCCTGGGCATGAGGAACAATAATTCGTAATTTCTGCCAGAATCCCAGGCCAATAGAAGCTTCGGAGAACCTTTTCTTTTGTCTTTTCCACCCCTAGGTGTCCCCCCAATGGATGACTATGTGCGAGGTGTAATACTACGTTACGGAATGTCCGTGGTACCAACAATTGTTTAGTTGTAACTGATTTCCTTTTATCAACCCGATATACTAGGTCGTTCTCTACCTCGAAGTAGGGGTAAGCAAGTGACCTATCTGGTTGGCCAGGAGTACTATTCTGGTCCCGTATATTTCCCCTTGCTACCGCTAATGTGGGGTCCTCCCACTGGGCCTTCTTAAAACTCCCAGGACTGACCTCTAGGTCAGCGAGGGTCTTATCCGGTTCTGGGGTGGTAAGTGTCTGCTCAACATCTTGATTTGGGGTATTCCCTACCAAAGTAGTGATGGGGAAGGGAATTTTACAGCACTCCTCCTTTTCCCCGTTCTTATTTGGGCCCTCGTCAACCTCCATTTCTGAAAAAGGGAAAGGATTTGTTTCTTCTAATACTTCGTTATGGTCCGCTATTGAACTCTGGGCGCTATTCTGAGCGGTGGACCACATTTTTAGAAAATGGGGAAAGTCGGTCCCTATTAACACATCATGTGCCAGTTTGGGTACAATACCCACCTTGAAATCTAAAGAACCAAACTCTGTTTAAAAAAAAACATCAACAGTGGAATATTCATGATTATCCCCATGTATACAACAAATTGCCACTTTTTGTGAACTGTTTCCCTGTTTCTTCTTAATGGGCAAGAGGTATTCGGACACTAGTGTGACCATGCTCCCAGAGTCAAGAAGTGCCCAAACCCTCTTACCATTAACCTTTACAAATGCCCACAGATGGTTATTCAAGGGGTCCTCTGGGCTAGGGCCCATACATTGGGACAACAGCGAATAAGGTTCCACGCTGTTGCATTGCATGGGCTCATCATTTAGTGGGCAGATTTTTGCTGTGTGGCCCCTCTCATGACAATTTACACATTTAGGTACATAGTCTGTGTCCCACTTAGAGCCTTTTCCCGGCTCCCCATGTTGGCTATTGCCCTTAGTGTGCGAACCACTGTAGCTGGTGCTGCGTGAAGGTGGTCGCCGCTCTTCAGCGCCCCTTAACCCCGGTACCCTTTTACCGTCTCTGGAAGAGTCCTGGAACCTCGGGTAGTGGGGTTGCTCCACGACTGTGGGTTGCGGGTGCTCTTCTGCTGCATTGTACCTTTCTACGAGGGCCACAAGCTCATCCGCATTGTGGGGGTCACTCCGACTGACCCAACGGCGTAAGGCAGAGGGAAGTTTCCTCAAGAACTGGTCCATGACCAACCGTTCCACGATGTGGCTGGCTGAGTTGATCTCGGGTTGTAGCCACTTCCGGGCGAGGTGGATTAGGTCATACATCTGGCTTCGGGTGGCTTTATCCATCGTGAAGGACCATGCGTGAAACCTTTGGGCGCGAACAGCCGTGGTTACGCCGAGGCGGGCGAGGATCTTGAACTTCAATTTTGCATAGACGTTAGCTTCGGCTGGCTCTAGATCAAAGTAAGCCTTCTGGGGTTCACCGCTTAGGAAGGGTGCGATTAGACCAGCCCACTCAGCTTCTGGCCATCCCTCTCTCTGTGCCGTGCGTTCAAACGTGAGAAGATAGGCTTCCACATCATCCGAGGGTCCCATCTTCTGAAGGTAGTGGCTTGCCCTGGTCATTTTCGGAACTGGGGCTGCCGCTGCCAGTGGAAGGTTACTGATAGTCCCCCTCAGGATCTCGAGTTCCTGCTGAAAGCCCTGAGCGAACCGCTGTTGCTCCTCTCTCAGCAAGCGGTTTGTCTCTTGCTGGTTTGCATTCGCGTTTTGCAGGGCTTCATTCGTCTGTTGCTGGTTTGCATTCGCCTGTTGCTGGTTGGCATTTGCCTGTTGCTGGTTGGCATTAATCTCTTGCTGGGCTATTAGCAGCTGTTGCTGGGCTGCATTCGTCTGCTGCTGGTTTGCATTAGTTTCTTGCTGGGCTATTAACAGCTGTTGCTGGGTTTCATTTGCGTCTTTCTGGGCAGCGACATTGCGTACCAGCGCACCCACCACGTCTTCCATCTTGTTTGCAGAGGATGAAAAAAACTTTTTTTTTTTTTTTTTTCAAAGTTCTTCAACCCGCAGACCCCCTAGTGTTCTGCCCGCATTCTCCACCATATGTGACAAACGGCTTACTCCGGGGCTCCGTCGTTTGTCCGGGACTGTTTAGAACACGGTCTTTTAGGGTAGGTTAAATGATGAGGCGTCACGTACTGTTCCTTTAAACAGGCTATGCCTGGTTTATTCAGTCCCAGGCACTGAGACTGCCACAGTGCATACAACAGAAAACAGATCAAAACAAAAGCTGCTCACCTGACCGATAACTTAACTTAGATATCCCTGACTCAGGGTTGGAAGTGGCTTTTCCACTTCCAACATCAAAACACGGTACTTTTGCAGTCTTACACAAATGAACAGAAAGATTGAACCTGTTTGGGGAAGAGGCTTCTCCCCTCTGTAGTTCAGCAGCCTTCCAGCCTCCTGGCTCTTGTGGGGAGACCAGAGCAAACAGGAAATCAGTCTTTCATACCTGATTCCTAATTAGCATGACAGGTGACAGAAATCAGGCAGCAGACAAACTCTGGTCTGGATCTCTCATCCCTCAGTTCCAGCGCTTGCCAAACTGTGGGATGGAGTGTATGTATTATAAGGCTGCACTCCCAGGCCAAACAGGATAGAAACTGTCTAGTATCCTGGGAGCCCTATATACGGAATTTATTACCATCCCCTGGTTTCTGTCACAATATATATATATATATATGTGTGTGTGTTCTATACCTTAGCTTTTTTGGGGTCTGTGTGTGTTTGTAATTGTGGATATGCATTTACCTCAGTGAAAATAATGGCTGTTACCGTTTTAGGTAACGCCATTTGCCCTGATTTACCAGTGCTTAGTTTTTGTGTCCTTAACAGTTTCATGCATGTCTTCATTGGTACAGTAGCTTACATTTCACAGAGTGACTCCTAAACTGTGCAGGACAAATCAGAGAGATCGTCTTAAACAAAATCTACTCAAATGCAGAGATAGTTCCACATTGTTCTACAACTATATACTGTTCAAAATAATCAGACATTCCATAGGCTCTGCAAACTTTCTATATACTGTACAGTAGACTTTGTAGAGATCTGTTATTAACTTGCTTGCAGACTGAAATCAGTCATAGATTTCCAATTGGCAGTTTATTTGTTCAGTTCTTAAAAAAATGTATACTTGAGATATATTAGAGTTGTAAGAGATATATTGAACATCTTCAGCTCAGCCGTAGAATCGATGTTGACACCATTTTATACATTTACTGTGTGATAAGTGATGTTAATATTTTTAAATGGGACAGTGAGAGAGAGACTGAGATATTTATTGTGCTCTCCATCCCAGATTCAGTTTTATTCTACTACTGTACAAAGGTAGTCGTTTTTCCTTCAGCTCCACAATAGTCCACTAAACACATAACACACATACAAACTCTGCAGTCAATTTAAACTAAATTGATTCCCCATGCATTTTTTGCATGTGTGTAATGTAATAAGCAGAACTTATTTGCAAATCAAGAAGCATGGACAAAATATTTTCAGAACAGTATTTAATGGTAAGCTTCTAAAATGATATATTTACAGAGGATGTATTTATATAACATAATTGACACAGGATTCTGTGATACACACAATATGTTACAATAGATCATAAAATATATCATGCCCATTGGTCCCTGTAATATATATATATATATATATATATATATATATATATATATATATATATATATATATATATATATATATGTATGTATGTATGTATGTATATATATATATATATATATATATATATATACATATATATATATACATATATATATATATATATATATATATATATGTATATATATATATTATATATATATATATATATAAAAAAAATACTAACATAATCACCAATGCAATGATGTAAAACAGCTGATTTAATTAAAACCATGTGATGCTGACGTCAAATATAACCTTGTATGTGAAAAAAAATGTATACAATTAAATAATAGGTTATTTTGGATGATGTTCCACAAATAAATTACATATTGTGGAAATATGTAAAGAAAAAATATTTTAAATATGGATATAGCAAAAAATGATTACAACAATATTGTTGTAATGGGCAGCACAGTGGAGACTCAGGATGCTCAGATACAAAGAAAGATTGTGGTGGTAGGGGACTCCATTATTAGGAAGGTAGATAGGGCAATCTATTGCCGTGACCATATGAACCAAACAGTTTGTTGTCTCCCGGGTGCTCGGGTTCGGCACATTGTGGATCGGTAGACAGATTGTTGGGGGGGGGGGCTGATATTGACCCGGCGGTCTTGGTACACGTTGGCACCTATGACAAAGTTAGAGAAAATTGAAGGGTCCTAAAAAATGGTTGCAGGTATGTAGGCCAAAAGCTTAAGGCAAGGACCTCCAAGGTAGTATTTTCTGAAATACTACCAGTGCCAAGTGCTACCTCAGGGAGACAGTCAGAGATCTGGGAGGTTAATGCATGGCTAAGAAAGTGGTGCAGGAAGGAGGGGTTTGGGTTTTTAGAGCATTGGGACTCCTTTTTTGAGAGGTGCCATCTATAATCTAGGGACGGATTGCACCTCAATGAAGAGGGATCTTCTGTGCTAGGGGGGAGAATGCTAAAAAGATTGGAGGAGATTTTAAACTAGGATGGAGGGGGGAATGAAACTGATAATGAACTAACTCCCGCCTTAAACCTTTTTCACTGACTGCCCCACACCTCTGGAATGCCCTTCCCGTCAGTACCCGACTAGCACCCTCTCTATCCACCTCTAAGACCCAACTTAAGACACACTTGCTTAAAGAAGCATATGAATAGCACTGTGAATATTCTGAACACATGATACATAAAGCTTGGCCCCCTGTAGACGCACTTACCAGAACTCCCTCCTACTGTCTCTGTACGTTCTCCCTACCTACCAATTAGACTGCAATCTCTTCGGGGCAGGGACTCCTCTTCCTTAATGTTACTTTTATGTCTAAAGCACTTATTCCCATGATCTGTTATTTATATTATCTGTTATTTATTTGATTACCATGTGTATTACTACTGTGAAGCGCTATGTACATTAATGGCGCTATATACATAAAGACATACAATACAATACAACTAAATGGAATAGAGGAGGCTACAAGGTAGTATGGAGGTAGAATGGGGGCAAGTGCGAGTTTGACAAGCAGTGAGACACCCATAGTAAATACAGAAAGTACTAGAAAACTTCTAAAGACTAAACCAAGTGGGCGCAGAAAGGAAGGAGCAGATAAGATAATCGTACAGACTGAAAAAAAAATTAAATGCATGCTTGCTAATGCAAGAAGCCTGACGGATAAAATGGGGGAGCTTGAATTAATAGCTGCAAGGGAGCAGTATGATATCATAGGCATTACTGAAACATGATGGGATGAAACTCATAATTGAACAGTTAATTTAGAGGATTATTCCCTTTTTCAGAAGGATCGAACAAATAGAAGGGGAGGTGGAGTATGTTTATATGTTAAACCGGATCTAAAACCTATTATAAGGGATGATGTCTATGAAGGAAATGATGAAAATGTAGAGACTTTGTGGATAGAAATTAGCAGTGGAGGTAAAAGTATAACGAAAATGTTTGTGGGAATATGCTATAAACCACCAAATATCTGTGAGATTGAGGAAGCTAAAATACTTTTTGCAAATGGAGAAGGCATCAAAACTGGGTCATATTTGCATAATGGGGGATTTTAATTATCCAGACATAGACTGGTGAAATGAGATTAGCATTACAACAAAAAGAAACAGGTTTTTGGGGGTTCTTAAAGACAATTATATATACCCAAATAATTGAGGAACCGACCAGGAGAGGGGCAGTTATGGATTTGGTCATATCAAACAATGTAGAAGTAATAACAAATATTCAAGTCCTGGAACATTTGGGTAACAGTGATCATAACATGGTCTCATTTGAAATAAATTATCAAAAAACAGATTACTTGGGTTCAACAAAGACCTTAAACTTTAGAAAGGCAGATTTTAATAAACTGAGGTCTAATCTACATGTAATACATTGGGATGATGTTTTTGCAGGGAAAATGTAGAAGATAAATGGGCAGTCTTTAAAACATTGTTAGAAAAGCACACTTATCAGTGTATACCCTTGGGTAATAAGTATAAAAGAAATAAGTCAAAACCAATGTGGCTAAATAAACAGGTAGGGGAGGAAATGGACAAGAAGAGGAAAGAGTTTAGATTCTTTAAGTCAGAAGGGACGGAGACATCGTATCAGAATTATAAGGAATGTAACAAAAATTGCAAAAGGGCAATCAAATTAGCAAAAAGGGATAATGAAAAAAGGATTGCAATAGAAAGTAAGGTCAACCCTAAAAAAGTTCTTTAAGTACTTTAATAACAAAAAAATGAGAAAAGAAAATATAGGACCCTCTCAGTGTGAGATGGGTAGGCAGATTATTGGAGATAAGGAAAATGCAGAGGTATTAAACAAATTCTTTGCCTCTGTGTTTACCAGGGAAGAATCAAGTTCAATAGTAGTGCCGCAGGAGGAAGCCACAACCTCCATATTAATGAACAATTGGTTAACTGAGGAAGAAGTTCATAAGAAACTTAAAAAAAAGTAAAGTAAATAAGGCACCTGCCCCCAATGGCATACATCCAAGAGGTCTCAAGGAGTTAAGCTCAGTAATAGCCAAACCATTATATTTAATATTTAAGGACTCCATTTCCACAGGCTCAGTACCGCAAGATTGGCGTAAAGCAGATGTGGTGCCTATATTTAGAAAGGGAGCTAGATCACAACCGGGAAATTACAGACCTGTAAACCTGACTTCAATAGTGGGGATACTACTTGAAGGTTTAATACGGGATAATATTCAGGAATACCTAATGGAAAACAAAATTATTAGTAATAGTCAGCATGGATTTATGAAGGATAGATCTTGCCAAACTAACCTTATTTGTTTATTTGAGGAGGTAAGTAGGAATTTAGACCAGGGTAATGCAGTTGATGTGGTCTACTTAGATTTTGCAAAGGCTTTTGATACGGTTTCACACAAGAGGTTGGTGTACAAAATAAAGAAAATTGGACTCAGTAATAATATATTCTCCTGGATTGAAAACTGGTTAAAGGACAGACAACAGAGGGTTGTCATAAATGGAACTTTTTCAGGTTGGGCTAAAGTCGTGAGTGGAGTACCTCAGGGATCGGTACTAGGACCCTGCTTTTTAACTTGTTTATTAATGACCTTGAGGTTGGGATCGAGAGCAAAGTCTCCGTATTTGCTGATGATACTAAATTGTGTAAGGTAAAAGAATCAGAGCAGGATGTAATTTCTCTTCAGAAGGACTTGGAGAGACTGGAAACGTGGGCAGGTAAATGGCAGATGAGGTTTTATACAGATAAATGTAAGGTTATGCATTTGGGATGCAAGAATAAAAAGGCGACTTACAAATTAAATGGAGATATATTGGGGGAATCCTTGTTGGAGAAGGATTTAGGAGTGCTTGTAGACAGCAGGCTTAGCAATAGTGCCCAAAGTCATGCAGTAGCTGCAAAGGCGAACAAGATCTTATCTTGCATCAAACGGGCAATGGATGGAAGGGAAGTAAATATAATTATGCCCCTTTACAAAGCATTAGTAAGACCACACCTTGAATATGAAGTACAATTTTGGGCACCAATCCTAAGAAAAGACATTATGGAACTAGAGAGAGTGCAGAGAAGAGCCACCAAATTAATAAAGGGGATGGACAATCTAACTTATGAGGAGAGGCTAGCTAAATTAGATGTATTTACATTAGAAAAGAGGCGTCTAAGAGGGGATATGATAACTATATACAAATATATTCGGGGACAATACAAGGAGCTTTCAAAAGAACTATTCATCCCACGGGCAGTACAAAGGACTCGGGCCATCCCTTAAGGTTGGCGGAAAGGAGATTTCACCAGTAATAAAGGAAAGGGTTCTTTACAGTAAGGGCAGTTAAAATGTGGAATTCATTACCCATGGTGATGGCAGATACAATAGATTTGTTCAAAAAAAGGTTGGACATCTTTTTAGATGAGAAAGGTATACAGGGATATGCCAAATAAATATACATGGGAAGGATGTTGATCCAGGGATTAATCCGATTGTCAATTCTTGGAGTCAGGAAGGAATTAATTTTTCCCCTTATGAGATATCATTGGATGATATGACACTGGGGTTTTTTGTTTGCCTTCCTCTGGATCAATAAATAAGTATAGATATAGGATAAAGTATCTGTTGTCTAAATTTAGCATAGGTTGAACTTGATGGACCTATGTCTTTTTTCAACCTCATCTACTATGTAACTATGTATAAATAAAGTCCCAAAGTGAATAGAAAGTCCAACCATATATCAAACTAAAACGATAAATGCACAAATACGAAAACAGGCAGCCTTCTTGAATGGGCACAACGACCTCCCTATTGATCTGTATGAAAAAAGAAAAAAAGCGCCCAAACCTAGTGCATTACTGTTAAAAAAAAACAGGTACAATTTATTCCAAAAGGCTCACAAATGAAAAAGCACAAACAAAGTAAAAATATAGGCATGTTATGAGATATACTCATGCTCCGATCGATCTGCTCTTCTCCTCCCCCGCTCCAAACAATTGTATGAGCTGCCACGAGTCTCCGTCCAGCAGAAACTTGTGTTTGCAGTCACCGTCAGATTCTTCCTCCGGAAACAGAGCACCAATGCTTTCTGTTCCAGGTTGGGGGTGGGATCGATGTAAATGAAAACTGATGAAATCAGTATAGCTGAAGAAACGCTTAGGGTCATATATACGCATGTGGTGCTGATGTTTAGGCATTGATCTGTGACACTACGACACTATTGCACCAAGTATACCTGCTGTTACATCGATCCCACACCCTACTCAGAACAGAAAGCATTGGCGGTCTGTTTCCTTGGGAAGAATCATATATATATATATGTGTGTGTGTGTGTGTATAACATATGTACCCCCAACCTCTAGGAGATACTTGTTGCGCTACAGGTGTTTGTGGTGCGGCATACCTGTGAGGGTCAGGAGAGCCGAGTCGTCTGCGATGGTAAGGAGACTAGGACAGAATTTTGGTGTCATATTAGGTTCGTTCTCTGGTGTTCAGCACCTCCAGCTTCATTAGGCTCTAGGGTTTCCGAAAGGCAGTCCCATCTGAAGCACATCTTCTACACGCAGGTCCACTGACTCAAATACAGGCAGGTGTAAAAGTAACTTTAAAAAGGTTTATTTATTGTGGCAGTCACTGCAGACATTTTCATACAAGCGGTGCATAGGTCTCAGAGTATTCCAGGCCTCTGGATGATGCTTGCTCTTTGAGTCTGGAGCCTTAAGATCTTCCAGGCCAATCAGCCATGAGGCCTGATTGGCCTCTTCCACTCCCATCAGGGAAGAGAGGGTACTCTCTCCCACTCCTTAGGAAGGAGGGGGACAGACTGACTAAATTTGGCACTGCCTCTCTGAGGAACCAGAAGGGAGGGCTCAAGGTCTGTACCTATACCTGATTACCTATACCTGATAAGCTATACACAGGCCATGAGTCACCCCCACACTTCTGTCACTCAGAGAGGAGCATGAGGGTGGGTCAAAAGCCCACAAAATAACCTGTCACTGTCAGACTGCTTAGGGCTTATGTGACAGGAGGAAGAGACAGGCAAAGTAGACTAACAATGTTGCATATGTCATTACAAGTAAAAATGTTTGGTTCTTTAATACAGTATATTTGTTAGTTTACATTCAATGCAAGACCTATTGTAGCCAGTTGTGCTTGTATTTTCAATGTACTGTATGTTTTAATGTACTGCATCATTTATTTCCTGATAATATTATCACAAAACGCATAATCAGATTAATCAGAAACCAATCAAGATGTGTCAAGGGAAGAGAAGATGGTTATAGCTGTTTCTATGGACTACAGTATATTGTAGAAAAAAATCGCATAATGCACCATAATACAATACATTTTTTAAGCAAGTCTAATGTTCCTTCTTTTCATATTTCTTAAAATGTCAGATGGCAGTTGGACAGGAGTATGATAATGGGAGATTTATATGACTACAGGAAGCTATGTTCATTATTGGATTTAAACATGTAATGGTAAAACTACTTACGGTTTTAACTGCCTTCAGTCTGGCATACATTAAAGTAATTTATAAGTAAGTAGACAGAGTTGAAAACTGCTGTGGCAAATATACATTATTGAGCCCACTGTATGGAGAAAAAGAAGGCAAATATAATCTACACTAAATACAGTCTTTGTAATACTTCTAATGAGAACAAGAGCATTTTGCTGAACCAAGGGCCAACTAAAGGGTTACTAATCCAGATACATAAACTATCTAACTATTGCTTGCCATAGAACAAGTAAGGCTTTGTCATGCAATGTTTACAACCACTAGGGCATACAAAGGGTTAACTCCAACACAAGTAAAAATTATTCTGGCTCAGGCCCTGGTAGCTGTAATCATAAACCTGTAGTGTCACGATGGTGCATAGATTCAGAGAGATTAATATCACCCATAAAGACAGCAGGGGATTCCAATATTGCTCTGATGATTACATTTTTATTATTCACATACAAAATAGATATTACAAATGGTAATGTTTAAAAAATTAGAAATTGCAAAAAGGAAGCAGAGAATTAGCAATTAACATAATGTCAGTGCTAAAAAGCTGCAGTAATTATCCGTTTTCAGTGTAAAAACTTCCAATTTCACTGTTTAGCACTTATCCTAAACAACGTGAAATTATTCAAAACGCAATCATATATTATTATTTTTTTTCTGTATTTTGCTAAATGTTTTGCCATGCCTGAAAGGGCTAATAAAACAAGTTGCAAAATTCATGTTAGATTTTGCAATTTCATAAGCTTGCAGTGAAATATTGCCAGACAGTGAGCGAAACAAGACAGTAAATGCCCTATATATAGTCCCAGCATTAAGCGAGTCTAGCGATTTCAGAGAATTTGGCTAATTAGCATAGTAACTCTTTGAGTGCCTGACAGCTGCAGCACCACAGTGCCACAGCCCATTTGACATGCTGCGATCATGTGATCGTTCATAGGAACTGATGACGAATGGAAGAATAGAAATCTTCCTCTTCTATTCAGATCATGCCCAGTGTTTAATGGGAAAACCTTTAGTTTTCTTTTGTGTTATGAAGTTTGCAGATAAAAGAAAAGATGAAAAATGTGAATTATTAAATGAGGATTATTCTTCACTCAACGTTGAGGATAGTTCATCGACAGACATGGGTTCAGAGGGATTTGAGCCCAAAATTCCCTTGATGCTTCTGGCTTTATTTTTTGTCAGTTTTTATGGCCTGTTAAGTGGCGAAGACTAGATCATTTTTATACATGGGCTCTTGACTCCATTATTTATTATAGCCAGTTTGCGATAAATGCGCTGCAAATCATTCTTGCACAGGTGAGTTGTTAGGTGTACTGGGGTGTGGGGGAGTAGTAGGGAAAATTAATAGTGTTTTGTTTCTCAGGTGGGAAGTTAACCCCTTGTGTGCCTTATTATCATATGGGACAACTATTGCGTTAACTATAGTAGACGTTAGATAAAATGAGATGTAAATATTATTCAACTGAGGTGGTATCATAATGCCGCCCATCCACAAAATTCAGTTTAGGCCCAAACAGGTACTTAACGTTACATTATTTAATTATGTATGTATGTCTTTATTGATATACAGTAGCGACGTTTACAGTATGTACGGTACATAGCTCGTGACCTAATAATATAACACATAATGGGAAGAAGCGCTTCAGACATTAAAGTAACATTAGGAAAATGAGTCCCTGTCTCAAAGATCTTACAATCAAAGTGGTACGTAGGAAGAACTGAAAGAGACAGTAGGAGGGTGTTCTGGAAAGTGCGTCTGCAAGGGGTCAAGGTCAATATGTAACATAGTTACATAGCGGATGAGGTTGAAAAAAGTCATATGTCCATCAAGTTCAACCTATGCTAAATTTAGATGACAGATACTTTATTCTATATTTATCCTATATTTGTTTTTACAGTATATTGATTCAGAGGAAGGCAAACAAAAAACCCCAGTGAAATATCATCCAATGATATAATCATAAAGGGGAAAAATAAATTCCTTCTTGTCTCCAAATAATGACAATCAGATTTCTTCCTAGATCAACATCCATCCCATGTTTATTTATTTATTTTGTATATCCCTGTATACCTGTCCTTTCTAAAATTATGTCCAAACTTTTTTTTTGAAGATATATATTGTATCTGCCATAACAGTCTCCATGGGAAATGAATTTTACATTTTAACTGCCTTTACTGTAAGGGACCCTTTCCTTTGTTGCTGTGATATCTCTTTTCCTCCAAATATAAGGGATAAGTGTGTTTCATTTGTACTGCCCTTGGGATGATTCATTATTTTTAAAGTTCCTTGTATTCACCCTAAATATATTTGTATATAGTTATCATATCCCCTCTTGGACGCCGCTTTTTTAATGTAAACAAGTGTAATCTCATAAAGCAGTTTTTCTATCCCCTTTATTAATGTGGTTGCTCTTCTCTGCACTGTTTTTGCAATTGGTCTGGACCACATTTATTGTTTCATTTTAGTGTTAGTAGCTCCTGTAAAATGTACTCTTCAGGCACTGGGATAAAGTGAAATTCATGAGCACAGTGAGGAGGTGGTACTGATATACAGTAGACATGCTTGAGCATGGTGGTAACAATTGTGTCTTGATAATAATGAAGTAGCGCACGCCATAAAGTATTAATTGAAAGAATTGGCAATGACCGAGTGATCCAACAAAATAAAGTCCTTTTTTATGCTGAAAGATTATTGATAGCTACAGGGCTAAAATATATTATTGAAGAAATTCCATAATTTTGCAGGATTTAATGTGTTTTGCTAAAAAATGTCAGAGTATGACTAGCAGGTGAGGAGCTGGAACTGGTATAGCAGGTGAAGGAGCTAAACATAGAGCAGAAGGTTAAGGAGCTGGAACTACATACTCCTTTGGCGGAACTACAGTGAGGTTTAAGGTCACTAGGTCATCTTCTTGCAGCTCTTCCTCATTGATGACCACAATGGAGCTTTCAAACTGTGCAGATGGGTATCTGTGCTATGGTTCTGGAACATAATATGCTCAAATAGAAAACTGCAGCCTTTGGGTACATAAAACCACATTTATATTGCATTTGTGTGAATTAATTTAAATGTATTTACATGTTAATATCTCTGTAATAAAATTAATAATATGCTGTTCAATTATTTATTTAACATACTGAAAGTTTATTTTACACAATTAATTAATGTGGTGTAATAATGATTTGATAACAGTAATATGGGAATAAAATGGAAAAAGTATTACTTTATAATTATTGTAACATGACTGTAATGTGCAAGGCATGGCATGTAGTATACTTTAAGATTATGAGGTCATATATAGGTTATTGTGAGACCTAGTCACCACATGTTTGCGTGACTGCCTTGCAAACAATATAGTAATCTTGTGTGTCTGATCTAGGTTGTGTATAATGTTACGTGAATACATTAGATTGATATACGCTGTATAATATCTGTACTCTGTTTTGCAGGTGCAGCAGTGTTAGGAACTGCAGATGGGTCATATGTGATGTGGTTGTAGGCTGAAAATATTTTGGCCAAAGAATTTACCCTTGCTTATGAAAAGAAAAACAGATAAGTATTTAACAACATACAGAGGCGGATTTGAAAATCCGCCGCCCCATGGCACTTAGCTGTGGTGGCCGCCCCCTCCTCCTTCTGAACCACATTGTCAAATGACACCGTGGATGTCACCGATGTGACGTCTCACGCGTCGCATTGCCATGTTAACACGACATCATAACATCATTTGACACTGCAATGTCTTCTGTGGTTCTCAAGGAGAAGGAGGGCAGCAGGTAAGGAGGCGGCCGCAACAGCTACTGTAAGTGACTTCTGAGTGACTTCCCGAGAGCGCTGCAATAGTATATGGGTTGGACATTTTTTCCACCCCAAAATGTTGCCTTCTTAAGCCCGTGCCTTCGGGCCTAATGGGAAATCCGCTACTGACTATATAATTTGTCAAGAGCTAGGAGACAAGAACACCCTTTTGACAGCACTCATTGTGATTGAAATGTAATGATGAATTAATTAATAAGCAATACTTTATTATTAATATATAAAATAAATGATTAAATAGTTAAGTAATAGACAACTAACATTGGTGACACAACATATAAAACAAACTAAAGTGCTCTATACAAAAACTGAGACATAGGGGAGATAGGTAACACCCAATTGCTGATTAGCAATAAAGTGACTCACAAATGGTGAGGAAACAGCCCCCTAGTCCAGGAATGAAAAATAGTTAAAAGCCTGTCTATTCGAAACAGTAACAGAGGACTGACCATAGGGTTAATTACTAATGTATAGCATATGGAAGTTCACACACTCATGCACAGATAGTGAAGACAAAATAAATTAATATTATGTCAAATGATATAATCAGTTTTGCCAAGATATCACGGCTCATGTAGGAGCATCTAACATGCTAAAGATAAAGTAGCAGCAAGAGGAATAAATCTCCTAGTGGATTCAAATATAGGGATACTCCAGAAGTAATTGAATGACATGTATATGAGCCCACAAAATGTGTTAAATAGCTCTGAGGCACGGATCTAGTCCGTATCAAGTTATAGCCTCCTAGTTAATATGTAGCTAATGGCAATAAAGAATCTGTGGTGAGGAAACAAACATATGAACACAGAGGGTGGATACGCAAGTGTATCAAACACACTGAATGCAGCAGCTGCTACTAAAATACAATGTAGCACACAAGAGAGAATAATTGTAACCATGCTATAACCATCTCCTATTATAATGGTGGCTGCTATGCTTCCAACACCATCGTCATGGCTTAAGAAGCAGTAAATACTAAGGCTGACTCAATAGGGATGGTATAACATTAATAGTAGCCATTAGTGCAGTGTGTGACAGTTAAATCAGCATAATTATGGCTCGCGAACAAACCGGCACTCAACAGTGCCTCTCACCCTCTGCCCTGCGTGTGATCGTCATAACGTCATGACGTCAGTCCAGTAGCCGCCTCCCACTTTACCCCAGAAACCAGTCCTGTTCTCCCCAACAACATTGGAGGAGACTCAGATCTACTGTGAGCCAGCAGGCATGCACCAACCAAAACCATGTAATTACGACATCTCCCAGAGGGTGGGGGAACAGTGTTACATATACATGAGGTCACAATCCTAGTAGAACTCCTTTTGACACAAATATATATATATATATATATATATATATATATATATATATATATATATATATATATACAGTCATGTGAAAAAGAAAGTACACCCTCTTTGAATTCCATGGTTTTCCATATCAGGACATAATAACAATCGTCTGTTCCTTAGCAGGTCTTAAAATTAGGTAAATACAACCTCAGATGAACAACAACACATGACATATTACACAGTGTCATGATTTATTTAACAAAAATAAAGCCAAAATAGAGAAGCCATGTGTGAAAAACTAAGTACACCTTATGATTCAATAGCTTGTAGAACCACCTTTAGCAGCAATAACTTGAAGTAATCGTTTTCTGTATGATTTCATCAGTCTCTCGCATCGTTGTGGATGAATTTTGGCCCACTCTTTTTTACAACGTTGCTTCAGTTAATTGAGGTTTGTGGGCATTTGTTTATGCACAGCTCTCTTGAGGTCCAGCCACAGCATTTCAATCGGGTTGAGGTCTGGACTTTGACTGGGCCATTGCAACACCTTGATTCTTTTCTTTTTCAGCCATTCTGTTATAGATTTGCTGGTGTGCTTGGGATCATTGTCCTGTTGCATGATCCAATTTTGGTAGGAACACAGAGAAGAAAGGACCCAAATAAAGCACTCAAGCTCACGCTCTGATGAATAATGGTAATAGTTAAAAATATATTTATTAAAGACAACAAACTAAAATATTGGGTTTTTAAAATGACAGATGACACGCGTAATGGATCTTATTTCTGAGTCTAATATGTGCTCAGGATCCTGTGTGTACTAGTGGTTTAACCAGGAATAAATAAGGTATCCACTTCAGAGCATACCCTTATAAGGGTGTGCTTGACATAAATATCAAGGATGGGATTTTCTGTTGTTGAACAGTGTATATAAGTCCTTGTTGTTCACTGTGAGTGAGAGTAGGACAATTCTGATTCTTTAACACAAATAAAAATTAAAGTATGATCAGAATGTCTTGTTGCGATCGTGTTTCTTTTGTGTATTATGAATTCTTCAAGTACATCATCCAGTTACCCGGTAGTTCAAGGTAAGTGAGTGAAGTCTATATTTACAGAGTGTTTGTACATGAGCAGAAAGCAGACCTTGCTGCAATGTTGGGGGGAGCCGCCTAGTAAGTTCTTGATGTCAGAAGCTGCAGTGGATACAGCGGCTATCATCAGCACATGAGTGATAGGTCATAAATATTAACCTATAATAGCCTCTGGTATCTAGGGACTAAAATGTAGGTCAGAGTGTTATGACCTAATCATGGGTACAATAATGCCCTATAATACCCTGGCAGAGCAAATGTAGTACTCTGCTCGAAGCACTGTGTGAACTGATAGCGCTATACTAAGGCAGTCCCTGCCTACAATATACTGGAGGGGCTCATGTACATATAGCTGCTGTGTATGGATGACTGAGGACGATGGTATTGTAAGCAAGGGGCAGACCATGCTGCGAGCAGAGAAATTGCCACCTGATGCGCCCTTGATGTCAGAGGTTGCAATGGATAAGGCAAATATCTTAAACACATGAGCGGTGGGTCGTCGATAGTGTGATCTATGGTAACCTTTGGTGTCTCAGGACTATAGTGTAAGTCAAATTATTGTGACTAAATCGTAGGCACAATAAGTATTCTGACTCTGTGACTATCAGGAGTAGTGGAGGATTTTCTGGGTAGTGAGCCTGAAATGATCTAATTTGTGGCTAATAGCCTAGATTCATTACATGCTCATGAGACAGTAGCCCTATAGTACCCTGACAAAGCAGATAGTGTACTCTGCTGGGAGCTCTGTGAGAACTGAGGGAGCTGTGCTTAGGCAGTCCCTGCGCTGCAATGTGGTGGAAGGGTGAATGTATGAGGATGGAAAACAAGTGTTATTTTGTAAACAAAAATAAAGAATCATCTTTAACCAAGAAGAGTAACCTTGAATTGAGGCAGATTTAATAACAGTTTTGGGACTTGTTTCAGCCCCATGCCCATTTGTTTATCTAGTTTGGGCAGTAAGCTACACATATTTATATAGACGACAGATAACCCTTTTTGGAATGAAAAGGGACATTTTCTGTGGCGTGGAAGTTAGTGGAAATGGGAAGGCCTAGGTTTAATTCAATATTGCCTGCTAATGATAATAACAATAGGAAGATAAATGTAAATACTTGTTTGTGGGTTGGAAAGGAATGATGTTTGCAATGTTAATTTGATTTATTGGTGCTAGAGGAGCTGTTTTTCAGAACTCACCACCAACCTTCAGATTTAGGTAAAAAAAGGCCCCAATTTCCTTGATATAACCCCTTAAACATGTCAATGGCATTTGTTCCCTTTTGTCAGAGGAGCTATTGCCCTTTAAAGTGGCATGTCACCATATGAAAATTGAATGATAGTCAGATTAGATTAATTTGAAAATCTAAAATATGGATAATGTTAATATTATGCTGTGTACAATGCTGACAGTGATTGAGATAGGAGTAGTAAATCATAAAATGATGGGGCATTCACCATCTCAGTATCAAATTTGAACCAATTTGCTGTCACGGGGACCGGCAACACGTTGCATTTCCATCTCCAGTTCGATGTGGCAGAAAACACACTTCTTTTCCGCATTACTCTTAGGGGTCTATTTATTCAAGTCTCCCTGGTGCAAATCAGGGGCCAAACTGTGCATTAGTTTCACCAAAGAGAACATTTCCATTGAAAGCATCTGTGTCTCTTGCTTTGCTAAATCTATTGCATTTGCATTTATTTTTTTGCTCCAATTTTGACATAACCAGGATTACACTCTCTCCCTCTTCCAGTGTCTCACTCTCTCAATCTCCCTCAAAAGCCTACTGTATACTCTCCAACAGTATCTTGGAGAGTTGAGATCTCTGGCTGCGACTTGAGGGTGATAGGTAATCTTGCAGGTTAATAAAGAGCCTTTGAATGTCAGCTTGTGAGTGTGTGCAAAAATGCTAGGCCAGAAGCAAATAGCCTCTTCAAATGCCATTTTTGCACAGCTTGGACATGCAATACCTGGTAAGTAAATATGGTGAGATGCATGTACATGCAAAAATTGCCATTATCCCACTTTTGTGAATAGGCCCAATACAGAGGCGTAGCTATAGCCCGGGCAAAGCCAGGGGGCCCACACTCTTTGGGGGCCTTCTCTCCCCGCCTGTCAGCAGAGGCAGGTGGGAGGAGATGATAGTTTGCGGCGGCGGGGAGATGATGGTACACGGTGGCAGGAGATGATGGGAGCAGCAGTGGGCCACCAGCGTTGATCAGAAGAGCAGCCGGCACAGGAGGTAGGAGTTGTACTGAGGCAAGCAAGATAGCCGGGGAGGACTAGTGATGGTCGGGAGAAGGGGAGAAATGATGTGGGGGAGAGAGAAAGCTGGTGATGGTGAGGAGGAGGGGGAGAAATAATGAGGGGGAGAGAGAGAGATGGTGATTGTGAAGGGGAGTGGGAGAAATGATGAGGAGAGAGAGCTGGTGACAGTGAGGAGGAGGGGGAGAAATGATGAGGGGGAGAGAGAGAGAGCTGGTGATGGTGAAGGGGAGTGGGAGAAATGATGAGGAGAGAGAGCTGGTGACGGTGAGGCGGAGGGGGAGAAATGATAAGGGGGAGAGAGAACTGGTGATGGTGAGGAGGAGGTGGAGAAATTATGAGGAGGAGCGATAAAAAAATGCAGTTAGTATTAATGGGGCCCTGAAAAATATTTTGCCTGGGGGCCCACGCATTTCTAGCTACGCCACTGCCCTATAATCTCATTTGTCCTCCAAGAAGAGTTAAAAACTAGACATTTGTACACTTGGGCCCATTGAAGGGGGCAAAAACAACATAATCCTCATTGGTGTTATTTAGCAAAGTTTCTGAGGTACAAAATCAGCAAAAGATTGCACCAAATTTATTAAATGAACAAATGCAGTTGATTTGTATTCCCTTTTCTTTGAAAAACCTGGTGCTGTTTTTGTTTTTGCCCTAGTATTGCAGCCAAGAGAATTCAATAAATAAATCCACAAGTATATCACTTTTTGATATCAGGAGACTGTAACTTAAGTTATACTTTTTGTGTGTTATTACGTAGCTTATAAATATTACATGGGGTTAATGTTATCTAAGTTACAATAAATCAATAATGGGATGTCACATAAAGGGACCCCTTTCAATAATATACTGTTCATAACAGTATCTTTGTGTTTTATTGCTGATATTGGGCATGATTGTTACTGTATGTACATTGAGAAATACTGTGCCATTTCTCTGTCACAGGAGAGCTTGGAAGCACTTCTTCAGCTCCTAAGAGGCACCTAGATAATGATTTCTTTCTTTGTCCTCTAAATACATATCAATGACTTAGACATAAGCCTACAGTGTAAAATCTACAGCCTACACATTCAAGTACACATATGAGTAAGCACATACTGCAGCAGTTGAATCAATTATCTTTTACACATGGCAATGATTTGGTGTACACATGCATTATTGATTTAAATGCATATTTCATTTACATTTAAAAGGACTGCAATTACAAAAGAACACAGCTAAACAATGCTGATGATTGACACATCCTAGCAAAAAGTGGGATATTATTTTAACAACATTTGTCATGATAATTATGTTTTTGTGTGTCAAAATACACAGGGGGTAATGAAATAAAGCTGTCTGTCAGTTTTAGTTTCTTATGTTGCATGTGTGAAAATTATTCTTCTGGGCAGGTGGCAGATTGCTGCCTTGCACCTTTTAGTATAAGCTCAGAGGGATTGGAAATGATTTGCCTTAAGCATTTGTTTAGTGTGGGACATGAGAAGGTCCACAGAGGCCCATCAATAATTTTATTGTCACAAGACGTATGGCATTGCCCGTGATTCAATGCCATTTGGCACCAACTTAACACTTGCAAGAGACTGTCTGGGTGAGGTCTTATTTTTCTTTTGTTTCTGCATTTACTCTGCTGAAGAGATAGATAATTATGCCATAGCTTGTTTTAATTACAGATGTCAATTTTGTGTTGCTGCTGTACTATATAATATGGATATCGTTGAAAAAGCAACATACACTGGCGACACACTTTATTCGAGCTCGGCTAGTCCCACGAATTCGGGTATATCCGGGTGTATTGAGGTTTGTGACTGTTTTCTGCCCGAGTATATTGGGTTATTTTCCAGGCAGGGATTGAAGCATTTTATTCCCGCTGGCTGCAATACTGCACAGTATATATATATATACTCCAATTACAATTCATGAATTTATGCCATCTGGTAGACACGCGAAGCACTGCAGCCTATTAAATCCTAATCATTATCATTTAACAGATCAGCTGCCCGTCAGCCAGGCATGAACCCAGGCTGGGAAGGCAAACGCAACGGGGCTTGTCAGAGGTGAGGAGCGGCGCATTCCAGGTATCTGCCAGGTACATACTGGGTATTTACTCGAATAAAGTGTGTCGGTGCAGTAAGGCAACCGAGAATCCTAATTAACAATGAGGCCTCTATACTAAGGTTATATTTTTAAAAAAAGGTTTGCGTCACAATTTCAATCCAAAAAAGTAATACAAATCATCATAATATGTGCGTCTTCTGTATGAAGACTTCATATAAATAACGTATAATTTGTGGTTATAAATTATTTTTGACACATCATGTAATGTTGAATACCTGATTGGTACAATTTAATTTAAAACTAAATTATGTGTATTGTTTTTATTTATAACTAGTATTAGTAAATATAAGTTAGTTTAATATTATTTCTAATAGTTATACTGTGAAAATAATATATATTTTTAACCTACATAATGAAAAGTCCCTGCAGCATCAAATACAATTTTGGATTGATATACAGTATACAGTAGCAACTTAATTCTGCACTAACACTATTAACATTCTTTTTAGTGTTTAAGCCAAGTTGAACTTGGGGGCGATTTTGACACACGTTCTCCTTTTTAGCATATACTACTGTATTCACATCTGAACACTTGGCGCAGACCATTTCTGTACACTAAAAAAATATTATTATGATGCTGCTAATGCAGATGGAGAAATTTTAGGTTAGTAAAAAGATGTACTGTACACAATTTCTGTGCACCGATTTTTGACCCTTAGTACAAAGGCCACAATTGTCATGGTAGTGCTGCCCGCAGACCAGACTCGTCCCTAGCCTGAGGTGGAAAGTATAATACCACGCACCCGCAGCAGAGGAGCGTGTCCGGAGTGTGGTAGATCCGTTGCCAGGCCAGAAGTCTCTAGTAAGGGAACCAAAGGTACTTGCTGTGTTCGAAGATAGAAGTATTGTGGTGATTGCCATAGCTGGAGTCGAGGGTGCCAGAGGTCTGGGAGGTAGAGGAGCGAGCCGAGATCGGGGGACGGAGAGAGACTGCGTAGTGAGGAGTAAGCCAAGGTCCAGAGCCAGAGGGAGAGTCGAAAGCCAAGCCGGGTCAAACAAGAGCACAAACGATCACCAGCCCAACTAGCAGAAGCTATGCAGAGCAATGACTCCCAGGGAGAACGTAGGTAATATATGTGGGAGAACCAATAAGGGAAGGAGACAGAGCGGGGGTGCCGTGGAGCGCCTTGCGATTAGTGCAGGCTGTAATCCTTGCCTGTGTTCAGCTATGAAGCGTGAAGGCAGGAGCGGGGCTGCAGCTGTAGATTGGGGGCGTGACCAGGAGCCCAGAGGGGTGAATAAATTACTGCCGGAGGCGCGCGCTGTGTTAGATCCTCCTGTGCACGCTACGACAAGATGGTGGCCACTAGACCCAGCTCCGGGTGAGATCGCCGGGCACCACGCCGAGGACGCGGCAACTGGGAGCGAGGGGCGGTAGCAACAACCTCCGAGGCAAGTAAGGAGGTGTTGTGTTAGCCCTGCTTCCTGACAGTACCCCCCCCACTCAAGGGTTGGACTCTGGACAATCCTTCCAAGGCTTTAACGGATACTTCTTATGAAAGCATTTTAAGAGTGTGGGGGCGTGAATATGACCTCGGGGGAAGCCAGGTGTGTTCCTCAGGACCGTAGCCCTTCCAGTGTACGAGAAACTGGACTTTTCCCCTGGAGAGACGTGAGTCCTCTATAGACTGTATTTCGTACTCCTCGTGTCCTTGAACTATCACAGGGTCGGATCTACGGGTATAATCTGGAAAGAGAGTACCCTGTACAAAAGCCTTCAATAACGAGGTATGAAAAACGTTGGGTATCCTCATTGCTGGTGGAAGTTGTAGACGGAAGGAGAAAGGGTTAATTTGTTCCAGTATGGAAAAGGGTCCCAGAAATGTAGGTGGCAATTTTGGGTTAGGAGTTTTTAGTCGAATATTTTTTGCCAAAAGCCAGACCTTATCCTCTGGCTTGTATCTGGGAGAAGCTTGGCGACGACGATCAGCCTGGAGTTTGAATTTTCCTGCAGCCTCCTGCAGAGATGACTGAACCTTAGTCCAAGAGTCCTGAAGTAAGGAGATCCATTCGTCAGCAGCCGCACTCCTGAGGGAGTATTGGGAAGATGAGCAGGATGGAATCCGTAATTTATAAAAAATGGGGACTCGCGGGTAGATTCATTCTTCATGGAATTAATGGTGAATTCTGCCCAAGGCCGCAGTTCCGACCAGTTATCTTGGGTCTTGGACACAAAACAAAGCACATATTGCTCAAACATCTAGTTGACTCTCTCCGTTTGTCCATTTGTTTGAGGATGATATCCTGAGGAAAAAGATAGTGAAATTACAAGTCTTTTGGTGAAGGCTCGCCAGAACCTGGACACGAATTGGGAGACCCTGTCTGAAACTATTGAAGTGGGAATCCCATGAATCCGAAAAATTTCCTTGGAAAAAATGTCCGCGAGAGCGGGTGAGGTGGGCAGGCCCCTGAGGGGAATAAAGTGTACCTGCTTAGAAAAGCGATCAATTACTAATAAAATGGTGTACATCCCCTTAGATCTGGGTAATTCAACAATAAAATTTAATGATCTTTACCACAGCCAGATACAGTAAGATCCCTATTATGGCGCACCGCAGACCTTTATGTTATATTGCGGTCAGAGGTAGCAAAAAATAAATAAAATCAATTTTATTAACATTAGTATGTGATATTTAAAAACTTGACATATATATACAGTAGTTGAGTAGGATATATGTCTATGTATTGTATTGTAGTCACTCAGCTGATCCTTTTGATTAAAACTAA
The DNA here is from genome assembly GCF_040206685.1 of Ascaphus truei. Lineage (NCBI taxonomy): Eukaryota > Metazoa > Chordata > Amphibia > Anura > Ascaphidae > Ascaphus > Ascaphus truei. The sequence continues at coordinate 355,688,704 of NC_134483.1, read as the reverse complement.
GGTAGCTTTGTAGAGCATTTTATCTTAGTCAAGTGTTATTTGCCGGAGATGTAGTTTCTTTTGTTTGGTATTTGAGGTTATTTGTCCTATATCTGTGCATTACCATGGATTTTGAGATTAGTATTTCCTCTCACATTACTCTCATTGTTACCCAGGTGGGGAGGATGCAAGTCTAGAGATATAAGTCTACCAAAGTGGGTATTTGGTTATAATACTACCACTCTGATTAGAATAAATATTGGTTAGGGAGGGATGAATGTTTCGGTAATTCCTTGCAAAAGAAATCACACCGGCTGTGATGACTAGTTGTCATATAATTTTGTATGGTGCTATAGTAGCCAATGACACTAGCCGAATCTTATTTTTGCAAATGCCTAATGTGTGCTCTTTGCCAGTTTTACACGGATCCGGTACAAGGTACACCCTCCATTCAAGTGAGTATTATTGTGTGGCTGCAATTCCCTATAGCATAAATTAATTTCTTTGCCTATGTCTCAGTGCGCATGCGTCATCGTTACTCTGTGAGTGTCCTGTTCTGGTGATCATGGCGATATGTGTAGGAGAGACAGGGTAGGTAAATCCTAATTTGTAATGAAAGTTTGTTAAATCTTTCAAAGGAGAGGGTCTCTGAGCTACACAAGTAAAGTGATGCGTAAGTCGCTACTGGCACAGCAGGGTTAATAGGGAAGAAATGGTACTGTAGTAATTCCTTGCAGAAAAAAAAATCACAGCGGCTGTGTTGGTTTTCTGTCATCTAATTTCGTATAGTGCTGTATTAGCCACTCACACTAGCCCAAAATACTTCTTTGTTTTGCAAATGCCTAATGAGTACTCTTTATCAGTTTTGTATGGATCGTATGCAAGGTATGTCTTCCATTTAAATGCGGATTTAGTGTAGCTGCAGTTCCCTATAACGTAAATTAACTGCCTGAATCTCAGTGCGCATGCGTCACCGTCAGCCTGTGAGTGTCCTGCTCTGGTGACCAGGGCGATATGCGAGGGGGAAACGGGGTAGGTAAATCCTAATATGTGAATGTGAGTATGTTAAGTCTTTCAAAGGAGGTGTTCCGTGAGTCAACTATGTAAAATGATGCGAGAGTCGCTCGTAACACCTGTCATGTGAGTGTAGTTAGCTAAGGATGCCTTTGGTCCCTGTATGTATGGAAGGGAGAAAATTTAGCTTTTTAATACGGGTGAAACCCCTATATAGTGAAAACAAAATGCATTTCCATGTGGTAATGCGTTATCAACACCTCTTTAAATGGGTGTATCAGAATAGCGAAATAGTGCCACAGTCTAGGACGTTCGTGCTGAGTATATACTTAGTAGCGTTGTGACAGACTGTCAGCACACCGGCAAACTCCACGATCAAGCTGAGCTTGACTACAATACAGAAACTGTCGGCAAAGACCCGACGTATAGTACGTTTCGTCGCTATCTGCGACTTCTTCCGGGGAGAATTTAAAGAGGTGTTGATAACGCATTACCACATGGAAATGCATTTTGTTTTCACTATATAGGGGTTTCACCCGTATTAAAAAGCTAAATTTTCTCCCTTCCATACATACAGGGACCAAAGGCATCCTTAGCTAACTACACTCACATGACAGGTGTTACGAGCGACTCTCGCATCATTTTACATAGTTGACTCACGGAACACCTCCTTTGAAAGACTTAACATACTCTCATTCACATATTAGGATTTACCTACCCCGTTTCCCCCTCGCATATCGCCCTGGTCACCAGAGCAGGACACTCACAGGCTGACGGTGACGCATGCGCACTGAGATTTAATAAATAATAAAAGTGACTCCTCCCCTCCATTCCAAATAAATATTAAGTCATCCTTAAATCGCCTATAAAAAGTGATAAAATGTCGATAAGGGTTGTTATCTCCAAATATGTTGACCGACTCCCACCAACCTAAAAATAGGTTGGCATATGATGGAGCAAAGCTGGTACCCATTGCGATTCCACATATTTGGAGATAAAAAGTGTCATCAAACAAAAAGTAATTATGTGTTAATAAAAAGTGTATACAATCCAAAACAAAAGCACTCTGTGTTAGTGATAAGGTGGAGTGTTCCAAATAAGTTCTGACAGCTGCCATACCATGCTGATGAGTTATGATGGTATACAATAAGGTCACATCTAGTGTGACCCAGATGTAACCCCCTTTCCAATCAATACATCTCAATTTATCCAAAAGGTCAACGCTGTCCCTGATATGACGGTAAAGAATAAACAAATCTCTGCAAATAATAATCCACATATCTAGAGACACCATCTCCCAAAGATCCAATACTAGCAACTACTGTATTGGTCTCCCTGGAGGGGAGATCAAAGTTTTATGGATCTTCGGGAGATGGTGAAACACCGGAATTATGGGATGTGTCTCAAAAAGGAATTCACACTCTTTAGAATCAAGAACTCCCAAAAGAGAGCCCTCCTCTATGAGTGACCTAAGTTGCTTTAGAAACATTGGAGTTGGGTCACCACGTAGTACAGAGTATGATGAAACATCTGACAATTGACGAATTGCTTCTTCTCTATACTGAGTTCTACTCTGCACTACAATGGCTCCCCCTTTGTCTGCGCTTTTAACAATCAATTCTTTATTATTTTTCAATTTGTATAAAGCCTCTTTTTCAATCTTGCTGAGGTTATTGATCCTGCTCTGTAGAGGGGACAATTGGAAGGTGTATCCTCTAGAGAGAAGGATCAAATCCCTCTCAACAAGTTTTTCAAAAGTCATGAGGTAGTGACCCTTCATATGTTTGGGAAAGAATATTGACTTCTTCTTAAAGCCCGACTGTTGTCTACCTAAAACATTTGAAAGATCAATCGTATCGGTCATTTCATTGTCATTTAATAAAATGTTCATGTCCTGCAAACAACATTGTTCTCTGAAGGTCAGGGTAGGGGGTGACGGGTCTGGGCCTAGAGATAATTCTGCAAGCTCATCCACACACAATGGAGTATGTTCTCCCCGGTTGGTAGGACCGCCCGCATCATCATCTCCATCCCCCCCATCACCAATCCTATCCCCTCCATCAAAGAATCGCTTAAGGGTTAATTTCCGAACATATTTATTTAAATCAATAACAACATCAAATAAATTGAACTTCGAAGAAGGTGCATATTTCAATCCCTTGTCTAGGACAGAAAGTTCCGCTTGCGACAAAGGAGTGTTAGTTAAATTAATAACCCCTGTATTTTCAATCAAGAGTTCTTTTTCCTCTTTGAGGGGTTTCTCTTGCCTTCTTTTCCTTCCTCTTCGTGTGTGTTTGTACGCTCCCGGTTTTTTGAAGAACCAAAATATGTTTTGGGCTGAATTTCCTTACTTCTACTGCTGTTTTCCTGGAAGGTATGTCCTGAATTTGTATGATCCCCTCTGGTCTCTCTGGTTTCTCTCTGGGGTCTGGGATTTTGTTGATCTACATGTGAACTGGTTGTATGGGCAAATGTATCATTATCCGAAAAATCAGACTCCCCACTTGTCGTTTGTGAAAAGGAAATATTTTTCTTAAGAATAGACTTTTGTTTATCCACATGATTCTTTTTAGGTGTAGAAGAATTATATCTTTTTGTGGGTGCATTTCTCTGCCACACATAGACTTGATTACGTAAATAGTCTTGCTTGTCTCTCTCAAACTTTGTTTGTTTTTTTATCATAATTTCCTTCTCCATAACTTCAATATTCTTAGATAGTGTCTCATCTAGATCATTAAATCCCTCCATCTCAATAAATTGACGTAAATCCTTTTGCAATGTCTGTATATCCTTGTCTAGTTGTGTTTTTTCCTTTGTTTTTAGTTGTATAATCAAGTCCATAAGTGCAAATGAACAACAATTGAGGGCGTCTTTCCAATCATTCTCAAAGTCAGCATTAATGAACCCAAAAGTGGGAGTTTTCTTAATTCGTAATCCTCTTGGGATCCTTTTTGTTCTCATATAGTTTTGTAACGTTATAATGTCCCACCATGTGCGTACCTTTAATGATTAGAGTCTTTCCAATTTTGTAAATTGTATTTTAAGGTCAGACAAATCCTCACAAATAGATTCCACCGTATTATCAAATACTTGCTCTGCTTTCTTTGCTCTTTTAGAATTATCTGAGCAGCAAAATGTGTATTGTGTAAAAGTCTCATTTTCTCGATCAGTATCCTCCTCAAAATCTGTATTATTCTGATCCATATTAAAACCAATAAAAAGTATACACAAAAAAGTCAAAAAAATATATGTTCATATATGTGTATAAAGTATAGGGTATATCACACTCTCTTAGGCAATTAGCTTATTAAAAATTGATTTTGGTCTAATGTGAGCCACCTCACAGATGTGAATGCAGAAAGGAAAAAAGCTGTGTGGTGCTCTTAAACATAGACCCAACAACTTGTCAGATTAATCTTGAATGCCATTAATTGTATCCTCGAAGTATCCCATAATTGTAAGGGTGACCACCTATAAGATAACACCCCTCATTCCACTAGATATCAATAAACTGGAGGAGGAGTACCTGTAAATATGGAGATATCACTAAATTAAAATATAGAGGTATTGAACACATTGATAAACCATATAGGGTTGGTAATAGATTGGAACTACTGGACAAAAGGGAACCCTTCTGGATTTTCACTTTGAATACTAGGATCCCATACGGGTTGAATACGGATTGGGATTTAAACCCATATCTCAAATAAAAGAAATAATATCTATTAACATTTACTGTAAATCCATGATTAAACAACTGTAAGTCAAAGCAATAATTTATATGTATATTTGATGTTCTTTATCCTTTTCATCTTTTTTCCTATATTATATGTAATGAAAGATATAATACCAAAAAGTGCTATTATATAATTGGATAACTATGTAAAAAATATTTACACCCAAAGATATTCATCCTCAATTCTGTTATATACTGGTTAAAGAAAATGATCTGGAATATATGAACCCTATACCCATACCTAAATTCATAAATATGGTCAGGTTATATATATATATATATATATATATATATATATATATATATATATATATATATATATATATATAGAATTTGATATGTGAACAATTGTTTACATATATACTTTTTGTCATTTTTTAGTGATGAATTGAATAAATTGGTTAAGATATTTGGCTATATATATGCATATTAAAGAATAATATCTTCTGATATATATATGGTGAAAGGGGGATCATATATTTACACTCAAATGATTTTAAATTTTAAATATGTTCCAATAGATGTTTTTCTAAAGAATCTATTTTTAATATTTTTTTTATTTTAACGTTTAATGTTTATGATAATAGGAATGGTATATATTAAATTTTAATAGATTAATAAAGTTATTTTAATTCTATGTTAGGGTTGTTAAGTTTAAGATGTCAATAAAGTTTATTTTGTTCTTAGATGCGCTGACGTCATCGCTATACCCGGCGCAAGGCGCAGTACTCGTGACGCGTTCTGGAGACATGGCACGCCGCGTGTGACGCAGCTGAGCGACGGGTTGGCGAGACGATTGGCGGGAAAAAGACGCTATATTAGGTAAGAGGTTTTAATCAGATCTTTGTACACCTTGAGGAAGAGCGGAAGCTCGAAACATGTTGGTGGGTGCCTGAGGGCCTGTTTTTTCTTTGTACCATGCTCTGACCTATTAAACCTTTATTTTTGGGACACGCTTTCTAGCAATTATTTTTCTGTGGTAGTGCACCAACTCTCCTTCGTGAAACCTGTCCACTCCAGAAGAACTATCTTAATGCCAGCAGTTCTCTATTGCCCACATCGTAGTTCCTCTCCGCAGAATAATTTTTTTTTGAGAATAAACCACAGGGGTGCAATTGGTCTTGTGGGGAAGATCTTTGTGAGAGCACGGCACCTGCTCCGCAATCCAACGCATCAACCTCCAGGATAAAGGGCAGACTCGTGTCAGGATGTCGAAAATGGGAGCAGAAACAAATGTACGTTTTAAAGTTTCGAAGGCTGAGGCTGCCTCAGGAGACCAAGCTGAGGGGTCGACCCCTTTCTTCGTGAGAGTGGTGATGGGCGCAATTATGGTGGAAAAATTCCAAATAAACCTTTGATAGTAATTCCAAAAACCTAAAAAACGTTGAATGGCTTTGAGGGAATTGGGTTGCGGCCAATTGAGAATGGCTTTAAGCTTCTCGGGGTCCAAAGAGAAACCCTTGTCCGAGATGATGTACCCAAGGAAGGGCATAGAGGACTGATGGAAGAGGCATTCTCCATCTTGGCGTACAAGTGGTTGGAATGGAGGTGGGAAAGGACGAGCATGGTGTGTTGAACATGATCCTGGAGATTGTTGGAAAAGATGAGAATATTGTCTAGATACATGATAACGAAGGACTTGAGTACGTCTCAAAAAATCTCGTTTATGAAGTCCTGAAAAACGCTGGGGCGTTACAGAGCCCGAAAGGCATCCCCAGGTATTCGTAGTGACCGCTACGTGTATTGAAGGCAGTCTTCCATTCGTCACCCTCCCGAATGCGAATAAGGTTGTATGCCCCACAGAGGTCCAGTTTCGTGAAGAACTTTGCCCCCTGGAGTCTATCAAACAGTTCGGATATGAGGGGGACGGGGTACCGATTTTTGACCGTGATCCGGTTGAGGCCCCGATAGTCGATGCAAGGTCGAAGTGAATTATCTTTCTTTTTAACGGAAAAAAAAGCGGCACCGGCGGGGAGGATGAATGGCGTATGAAGCCCTTCTCGAGGTTTTCACGGATGTATTCGTCCATAGCCTTGGTCTCCGGTATGGAGTGAGGATAGGACTTGGATCTAGGATGTGTAGCGCAAGGAATCAGGTCGATAGGGCAGTCGTAAGACCTGTGAGGGGGGGCAATACCTCAGCTCTGGTCTTGCAAAAGACGTCCAGGAAGTCGGAGTAGGCCTCTTGTAGGTCGATCTTGGGAGTAGACGGAACCGTAATCCCCGCGTGTTACATGGAGGGAATGGTGCTAGAAATTAGTAACTCCATCGGTCCTGATTCCCATTGTATAGAAGTGTGCGACCTCCAGTCAATGCGGGGATTGTGCTGCTGGAGCCAGGGTAGGCCAAGGGTGAACTGGGTCCCGGGAGATTGAATAACATCCAACGTAAGGGTTTCAGTGTGGCCATCGGTGGAAGATAAGGTGAGAGGAATCGTCTCAAGGGAAATATAGACCGTCGATCCCTTCTAATCTGATCGGTACTCTCTTCCTGGTGAGTGGGATATTGTAAAGCTTTGTAAATTCCTGATCCACAAAGTGCTCTCCTGCCCTGGAATCAACAAAGGCGGCCGCAGAAGCATGGAATGAGGGACCCAAAAGAGTGACCAGAATCAAAAGCTTCTTGGGAAGCTCATTTTTGGAAAGGGGGCAAGGAGAAATGGCACCCAGGGAGAGGACCCTCATACTCACTGGGTAGAGTCGTTTCCCGGACGCAGGGGAAAATTCCGAAATAAGGTGTTCAGGGGATCCGCAATAGAAGCATAAACCACGGTCCCTACGAAGTTGTTGTATCGGTGGACGGGTCTGTTGTGCCCCCATTTGCATGGGTTCCGGGGGTTCCAGGGCTGGGAACCAGGACAACTGAGGTCTTGGAGACAGAAGAAACCTAGGAAAGGGGGCGACCAAAGGAACAAAACGAGGGCGTTGGTGTTCGGAGCGTCGCTCCTAGAGGCGCTGATCCATTCGAATAGCCTGAGCAATCAATTCCTCCAATGCTTCTGGCCTGGGGTGAGCGGCGAGTTCGTCCTTTACTGTATCCGATAACCCCTGCAAGAAGACGGCAACGAGTGCCTCCTGGTTCCAACGGGTCTCCGCTGCTTGGGTCCGGAATTCCAGAGCATATCTGGCTACGGAACGGTGCCCCTGTGACAAAAGAAGTAGGGAAGATACGGCCGTATCCCGGCGCACGGGAGCGTCAAACACCTGCTTAAACTCCTGTCGGAAGAGAGCGCAGTCTTGGGTTATCTCTGGCCGTAATTCCCAAATCGGAGAAGCCCACGCCAGGGCGCCACCAGTAAGGAGGGAGTACACATACGCCACTTTCTTACGTCCTGTGGTGAACTGAAGAGGCGCCATCTCGAATTTGACCTCACACTGGTTTAGGAAGCTGCTGCAGGCCTGCGGATCACCAGCGTAGGATTTCGGCGGGGGTATCTTGGTCTCTGGGGTGGTTGTGCCAAGAGATCCGGGCTGAGACGGGGAGGAAGCGCTAGGTGGTACACTCTGAAGAGAAAGGTTGGTTAGCCGTTGAGCTAAGTCAGAGATTTGGGTAGACATGGTTTGGTTCTGTACCACCAGGGCCGAGAGAATTTGGTCTAAGGTAGGTTCATCAGTCTTGATCTGGTCTGTGTCAGTTGGGCTCTGCATAATGTCACGGTAGTGCTGCCACCAGACTAGACCCGTCCCTAGAATGAGGTGGAAAGTATAATACCACGCACCCGCAGCAGAGGAGCGTGTCCGGAGTGTGGTAGATCCGTTGCCAGGCCAGAAGTCTCTAGTAAGGGAACCAAAGGTACTTGCCGTGTCCGGAAATAGAAGTATTGTGGTGATTGCCGTAGCCGGGTTGAGGGTGCCAGAGGTCCGGGAGGTAGAGGAGCGAGCCGAGATCGGGGGGCAGGGAGAGACTGCGTAGTGAGGAGTAAGTCAAGGTCCAGAGCCAGAGGGAGAGTCGAAAGCCAAGCCGGGTCAAACCTGAAGTACACAAAAGAACAAGAGCACAAACGAACACCAGCCCAACTAGCAGAAGCTATGCAGAGCAATGATTCCCAGGGAGAACATAGGTAATATATGTGGGAGAACCAATCAGGTAAGGAGACAGAGTGGGGGTGTGCCGTGGAGCGCCTTGCGATTGGTGCAGGCTGTAATCCTCGCCTGTGAAAAGCTGTGAAGCGTGAAGGCAGGATCGGGGTGCAGTTGTAGGTGAGGGGTGTGGCCAGGAGCCCAGAGGGGTGAATAAATTACTGCCAGAGGCTTGCGCTGTGTAAGATCCTATATATATATATATATATATATATAAATGAAATGTTACAAGTACATTTATATAGACTACTAGATTATATGTAGTCAAAAATGAACTATAAAAGAAAACTGAGAACATGAAAACTTGTGGGGTAAGAAGGAGGAAAAAAAGGGGTGTACAGTCCTGTTAGCTCTTTATTAAAATCCGATAGGTCACGTAGAACCGATTTACTTCTTTTACAAACTAAGGCCTCGGACATGGTCAAAAAGACCGTGCTGAGGCGCCCTGAGGCACGCTGAGCCGCGCTGAGGGGAAACATTATCCCTATCAGCGCGGCTTTAGACGGCGCTTCCGCAGGCTTACGGAGGCGCGGGAAATTTCAGCCGACAGATCAATTTTAGGTTAACCGCTGAGGGAAGCGCAGGGCCTTAGCATATATATATATGCTAAGCTCCCCTTTTTTATTTCTGTACACAAAAACACATGCAAAATAAACAGTTTACAAAAAAAAATGTCAATCATGAGTATCCATAACAAAGGAGGCCATTATGGAAAGATAATCACATTTGGCAGCATTTCTGTATACATTTATAATATTATGAGGCAGAGTTGTAGGCTTGTTTGAAGGTCTGTACAATATTTTAGCCATTGAGTACTTTACCTTAGTATTTGTGTGTCACAGTAGGCCAGACTTTTACACGTATCGCAAACAAACAGACAAAATGAGAGTTAAATAAACAAAGGTTTATTCTTGCCGGAGCAAACAGAGAGCAGCACAGTACAGATAACATGGCAATAACTTACCAGAACAGTGGATAATGGGGGAGCTACAGATGCAGCGGCCGTTATCGTTATCTGAACATTTCACAGAGCCGTTTTCGTGAACTCTATTTCACGCGGCATTCACTCGTTGTTCTTCTGTGAGCACTGCTGTGAATGCCGCCAATCACACCCATAATCTTCTACAGTTAGAGGATTTGTGTATGGCTAAGGAGCCTCAGAAAGGACTTCTTTCCCATGTACAGTATACAGCATGAACTTGTAACGTTAATCTTCAAATTACTTATGTTTTTAGATTTTAAGATAACAACACCTGATAAAAACACTAGTAAACACGCGTCTTACCGCGGGAAAATTTGAAGAAATCATGCGGCACGACCTGGGTATGCTCAGGAATACAAATCGTGAAATGTTCGGATAACGGCCGCTGCAACTGTAATAGCTCGCAAGTTATAGGGCACTGCCAAAGATACTTTATCTTGGATATCTGCTCAGTTCAACTGTCACAGAGTATCCCAGTATCAGGGATTACCGCCTGTCAGTCCACAGTTCATTTTTTCCAGTTGTCTTCTAGTCACGAAATCAAACATAAACAACTGTTTAGCCCTAATCAGTATTGGCTTCTATAGTTTCCTGGTCTTGATTTAAAACCATGGAGAACAGATAAATCAGCAGAGACATTTCCTCCGCTTAGGAGTTGGGGTCGGAAGGACCAACCAGGGCTGTGGGTGTTGACAGTGCTGAAGGATAGCTCATAGGGTGGGTCTTTGGGAGCATGGGAATTTGGAACTGACCAATTGGAATACAGCTGGCAGGGCTTGGATCCAGGCCTTGGTTCTCAATTTCAGTTCCATACCTCCCTCAGAGGTAGATGTCTAGCTGCTGGGAACAAAACAATACTCTGTTTTGGGAGAATGTACCTCCCCAGCAGGAGGGCTCACCCTTCTCCACCTCACCATCATCGACAGACACTGCACCTGGCCCCATACAAAGTCTAGCTCTCTGAGTCAATGTATGCTGGCGACTTGACTATTGTTAGTGGCCCAGGCAAACAATCGGTCTCATAGATATCACAGAAAAGCCCAAGACAGATCCCATAATATACTGTTATAAGACATAGGGAAAACAGAGATATCTATCTGGTTAGATATTAGAAGGTCTGGCAGCCATTTTGTAACCTACAGATGGCCAGTTAACCCTATCTACTTGGTCACCATCTTGACTGGTAGGGGCAAAAAGCGAGTTCACCCTTAATATACTGTGCCACATTGCCCTTACCAACACATTGTGTACTATAAATAACGTCATATGGAATATGTTCTGATATACCAGATGCAGCAACAAGTATCCAAACACGTGCCTCTGAAAATCTGGGGCAATCTCCCAGTAATGCTGCAACATTTCTGTGACATTTCTGCAAACAGACTAATGGCCCATCGGATTAAAAATGCGGGGTCCCTGACAGTCCCTTTCAGTTTGAATGGGACTGCTAGGGACCCCCGCTGTGTTAAAACAATGGGCCATTAGTCTGTCTGCAGAAATGTCACAGAAATGTTGCAGCATTACTGGGGTATTGCCCCAGATTTTCCCAGGCAAGTGTCCGGATACTTGTGGCTGCATCAGTATGCCCTAATGTGTAGATCCATGTTGAAGTGATTCCCATGTGAAAAGTGGTGCACTGCGCCAATGCTGAAGACCTATTTTCATATTGTTTTTTGGTCATTGGTGATTCAACCTTCTGATACGTACTGTATGTCTTTGTTTCCTCACACGATAGAGAAACACTCGCTCAGTCTAAATGAAATAAGGCTGGTGCTCCTCTGGTATCAGTGCTGCACTAAGAAACACCCTAAACTATTTAAAATACATTTATTAGTAACAAATGTAAAAAAAATTATATGTTTGGGGACTGAGGATAGCAACGCAAAACAGAAGAAAAGCAAAATAATTTAAAATAGAGAACAGCGTGTAGGCATACAGGTGCTGCCTGATGAGTAAATTAATGCTAGTGTTGTATATCTCAGTATATAAAATCTTTATAATTACACTGATATGTAATAATCTTTAATGCAGGAAGCAACTCTTGGTAGAGGTCTGTGTATACTAAGCAGAATGTTAGCCCATATGTATCATTTCACTGCTAGAAGCAGAGATGATATAGTTGAGCTGCATAGGATATAAATTCATGTAGCTGGTGCCAGACACTGCTCCATTCAGTCTTGTCCCAAAATGGTGGGTAGGTACCTAATAATAGGACTTCCACCACCAAGCAGGTATGTTGTTTCCGTTTGGTTGGGCTACTATCTATGCAGCACACAGAAGTTTGACACAAAACGTCTACTATGACGATTATCTATTGAGGCAACAGGAAAACCATAAAGCCTCTATTCTTATACGTACTGTAGCTGATACTTTGTTCTATACAGGCATACCCCGGTTTAAGGACACTCACTTTAAGTACACTCGCGAGTAAGTACATATCGCTCAATAGGCAAATGGCACCTCACGCATGCGCCTGTCAGCACGTCCTGAACAGCAATACTGGCTCCATACCTGTACCGAAGCTGTGTGCAAGCGGGGAAACTATAGGGCCTGTTACAAATGCGTTATTTACATCAGTTATGCACGTATATGACGATTGCAGTACAGTACATGCATCGATAAGTGGGAAAAGGTAGTGCTTCACTTTAAGTACATTTTCACTTTACATACATGCTCCGGTCCCATTGTGTACGTTAATGCGGGGTATGCCTGTATAGAAGTAACATAGTAGCATGTGATAGTGTATAATGTATCAGAGCGTTATGCTGCTCATGACTGCTTTCTCCCTAAACGCTCTGACTTCCAAGGCACCAGAGGAACAACAAGGTCTTGTGCAGCGAGTTACACCTGTGATACAATTGTCAAAGTTTCTCTGTTATAGAGGTGGTAAATATCTCTTATCAGGGCAGGGTAATTAGCTGAAAGTAAAGCCTAGATAAATAAAGCTACATAAATGAGTCTACCGCTAAACTCGACTGCACTGTGCACTGTGTGTGTGTATGTATCTATGTATATATATGTATATGTATATATGTATGTATATATATATTGATAGATAGATAGATAGATAGATAGATAGATAGATAGATAGATAGATAGATAGATAGATAGATAGATAGATAGATAGATAGATAGATAGAGAGAAAAGCAGGGTTGCAGACCTGTCTAAGACATGTGAATATATACCAGACAATAATGGAATATACAGTATGAACCGTCACATAGGTACAGATAATAATTTTTTGACACTATTAGGGTCCTCCTCTGTCTCCTACATTAATTATAGACAGCTGACTCCCTTCAAAAGTGTGAACGTATATTCAATACAGGAAAGTGCATATCTGAATCTGTGGGTAGTTTGGCGATTAACCTTATTCATTGTGAATATATACCATCATATAATAAAGTATATGGTATAAGTTTGTTAACCACGGATTATAGTCACTGCTCAGAGAAGGAATTTGCTCAGTACTATTAATTTAAAAGCATATACTTTTCAGTGTGCGCTAGCTGCTGACCAAGATGGTTAGGAGACGGCAATTTAATACCACCTGTAATTCTCTCTATACTCGCACCATGCATTCTAGATCCACTGCTCAGTTATAAGTGTAGCATCCTTTCCCCTCCCTATGTGAGATGGCATAGATACTGGTGTATTCTGTTGTGCTGGTGCATACCTGACTGGTAAACAGGAGGCTGGAGATCACTGCGATGTTGTAGGAAGGACACCAGGACAGGCTGTTGAAAGGGCCCCTTGGTCAATTACAGTGCCTCCAGCCCAAGAGGATCCTGAACAAAAGTATAATGCGTGTTGTACAACCAGGGAAAACAGGGGAAAAGGGGGGGAGGGGAAGGAAACCCTCGCTACTGACTAGACTAACGTGCTACAATCAGGGGAAATAACTGAACAGCTGAACTAAAGAAAAGAACCCCTATGTTGAGAACACTCTATAATGGCTAGTGAACTGATATTACCAAACCAAAGGCCTGAAGATAAAGGTAAGTATACTAAACTAATTGTAATGATGAATACATTTAAAATAAATTTTATTAGGAGGAATCCTCAATTAAAATACAGATCAGTGAATAAACCTCAGTATGAGGTGTACCTGAACAATAAGCGAAATATTAAAAAGAGGGGGGTGGTTATGTAGTGGAATAAAGGGTAATAAACCACAATGAGACCTCTCAGTCACACAGCCCGCCAATATGTGGTTGATGAGTGACAGAAATACGGGATGATGAATGTGAGCGACACACCAATAAAATCTGCTATATGTTCGTATGGCTGGCTGATGGCTCAGCAAAACAGATTGGTATGCTCACAATGTATCAAACCTTCCTCATGGAGATATCTCAAATTGAATACACACTGTATGTCCATTGATGTATATATGTGGTGGACGGAAGCTACGATGCTTCTATAAGGATGTCGTAACCCACCTAAGCAGATAGATTTCATCAATTTGTTTTATGTCTGGACAAAAGGGCAGACTGTATACGTCTGACAAGATGTCTCTATTGACATATAAGGAAACCTATAGTTATAATACTGCGTAAAGGTGGTGCAGCAGTAGTAAAGCAGGTAAGTAAAAATACTATGCGCCCTGATAGGTGTCCCAAGAGCGCATATCCTGCCTGTGTTAGTACACAGTACAGCTACACCGATGGTTAACCAATATATGAATTGGGTGTGTAGTTGTTGCAGAGCCGCGAGTCAGACAGGTTGACAGACTAGTATTGTCTGGCAAGATGTCTCTAGTGACAACGTCTTGCCCAGGAAACCTAAATAGGTCCCACTTCATAAGCCCTCTGGCTGTATATTCCTTACATGAAGAGCACCTAATATGCTCAAGATGGAATAATCTGCTTAAAGGTATCAATAATATCTCCAAATTTGGTGATAAACCCGTTGTGTCACAGTTTAAAAGGCAGTGAAAGTAGAGGTAACATACACACTGCGTGGCTGGACAAAGTAGCAGGCTGAAAACGTCTGATACTATGTCTCTAACTGTCACGACTTACACTGCGCTGTTAGTAAATCAGTAGATGGTCATAAACTCCCTCGGCACTTAGAGCGCCTTCAAATCCCCCTCCTGAGTATACAGACAAGTTCCATCCGTATAACGCATAGCTCCAAATTTAGGAGATTGAATGCAAAGTTTGATCAGTGAGCGTGGGTGGCGGACAGAAAGTCTCTGTTACCGCTCCCACTGACGTAAGTACGCCTAATGCCGACGTACGTTTCGCTGAAGGCTTTGTCGAGGCTGAAAGGCACTCCTGCAGACATTCGTTATTTAAAGGTATTGTGAATGTTCCCTATTGGTTCTCAGTAATTTATTCAGTATTAATCTCTGGGGGCCTTTGGTGGTCAAACAAGATGTTTGTGAAGGAATGTGTATAGGCAAACAATGGAGCAGCAAAGATGCTAGTGTGATCATTACAATCAGGTACTGGATGGTATCAAATAAATGGGTAGAATACAAACCCCTCATTTAGACCCTGAGGGGTTAATGTACCTAAAGTATAAATCCACCTGGATTCTTTTTGTAGTAAGACCTCATCCCAGTCCCCTTTTCTGAGTCTGAGTGAGAAATGATCTATGCCAACAAAAGTCAAAACATTGCTATCTCCATTATGATGTTCCAAAACGTGTCTAGCTACCGGTGTGTCCATTTGGTTACGAATAGTGCCTAGATGTTCTAATAAATGGTGTCTTAATGGACGTCTGTTTTTTCCCACGTATTTCTTTTGGCAAATGCAAGTAACAAAATATATAACACCAGAAGATTTACAATGGATAAATCTTCTGATGTCAAAATTCCTGGTATTATCCCATTTTTGGAATGTTTTTGTAGTTTTAATTGACTTGCAAGCCTTACAGTTTTGGCAACTAAAGCAGCCTTTGGGTTTTTCTTTTTTCTGGTAGCCATGTATTTGAATTATTTTCTCCCTCGAAATGACTATTAACCAGATGGTCACATAGGTTTTTAGCTCTTCTTGGTGTCATTTCTTGGTTGGTTTTAAGTATTTCGTTTAAATCTGGATCTGCTCTTAGAATATACCAGTGTGTTTGGAACACTTTTCTGACCTGTTCCCATTGTGAATTGTAGGTTCCAATAAACCTGATGGAGTTTGGTTTTAAAGCATGTGTTTTATCTTTGAGGAGAGTTTCCCTGGGGGTACTTTTGGCTCTTTTCTAGGCCCTTTTTATACTGTTACTGCTGTAACCACGAGCTATGAATCTTTCTTTCATGAGGCTAGCTTGTTCCTCAAATTCTGAGGTTGTGGTACAGTTTCGACTTATTTGAAGGAACTGACCAACTGGAATGTTCCTGATTAGGTTAGGGGGGTGATGACTATTGGCTCTGAGGATGCCATTGGTTGCAGTCGCCTTTCTGAATGTAGTTGATGATAGGTCCCCATTTTCCTTGATCAAGATTTTAAGATCAAGAAAAGAGATCTCAGTGGGACCAACTTCAATAGTGAGTCTTAAGTTGTTTTGATTTGTATTCAGTATATTGATGAACTCTTTCAACAATGCCTGGGTCCCGTTCCAAAGTAAAAGTACATCATCTATGTACCTATACCACATCTCTAAGTGGTTGGCTAATTGTTCCATATTCTCAGAGAATACTATTTCTGCCTCCCATCAGCCCAGGTACAAGTTGGCATATGAAGGAGCAAATGTTGTGCCCATTGCTGTACCTTGGGTCTGGTGGTAGAGTGTTTTGTTAAACCAGAAATAATTCTTTTTTAGGACAAAAGTCAACAACTTAAGAACAAACTCATTGTGCTTTAAGAGATAGTTACCTCTGGTTTTCAGAAAGTACGATACTGCAGAGATACCTACGTTGTGGGGTATAATGCGTGGTGCTAAGAACCATATACAGCTGTGATAAAATGGTATAAAGATGATGAATCCTATATGAGATCTGGGATGTAATCTTGATTACTGGGTGTAGTATCCTAGTTGGTAAACCAGCATAGACGGCACTCAAATTGTCCAGGAACCCAAAGGTTAATGATCACCCCAATGAACAATACCCTAATCCCTTTGTAGAATAATATGACCATGTAGCAAGCAAGAAACACTCACGAGTCTTCTGCAGCATCCATGTTGATCCTACCAGACCTTCAAGGTGTGCCTCCGTCCATGGAGATAGATTGCAATAGAGGAGAGAAATGGCAGAGCACAACCGGAATCATCCAAAAAAGAGGAGGAAAGTACGTTATGCATAAAAAGATTTAATAGTCATGGAGGGAAAAAAGGCAAGGCATTACCCTACCAACATGTTTCGTGCTACTCAGAGCGCTTTATCAAGGCAAGATTAAGTTTGCCTTGATAAAGTGCTCTGTGTAGCACAAAACATGTTGGTAGGGTAATGCCTTGCCTTTTTTCCCTCCATGACTATTAAATCTTTTTATGGATAACGCACTTTCCTCCTAATTCTCTTTTTTGGATGATTCCAGTTGTACTCTGCCAGTTGTACTCCCTTCATAGATACCTTACCCCCTAGTGGGGCAAGGCCTCGGCCTACTCCCTCTGGGGAAAGGCTCTCTGCTGTGTCCTCACACTCTGAAGTACAGCACAGAACAAACCCCACTAAAACCTTACTCTATTTTTAGAGGAAAAATCCCCCTCCTTCCCTAGGGAGTGGCTTGTAAAGTGGCCTACATACTGTCATAGACCCCCCTTACAATAGCAGGCCAATCCTGAACTTTATTGGTAATATACACAAATAACAATATAACAGGCCCTGCAGGAATTACTCTCAACACTGCCCATTCTTTACTGGGACTGACAGTGTTGAAGTGGCCAGGGAATAAGTAGTCCCAGAGGATGGGGCTGCATAAGTACTTTATTTAGGATTTAAAGAACACATTTCCTCCGTATACGCTGGCCAGTGACCAAGAAAGGACACAGTGACATCCTGCACTTGTGTACTTCTTAACCCCCCTCTCTGGATCACACATTATCTGTTAGATTCATATACTGTATATAGGAAGGTTATAGGTCCTCATTTCTTGACATCCCAGGATTAGATTGCAAAATTCTGGGGAACACAACCCTCCCCCCACCTCTCATCCCCCCGCCCCATCTCTCATGTCTCTCCACCCCTGTCTCTCTTTTTTCCCCTCCTCACACTCTCCCTTAAGCTCCCTGTCCCCCTCACACTCTCCCCCTTACACTCCCACCACAGTCTTAGCAAGCTCTAAACCCAAACCCACTACATTGTATATATATATATATATATATATATATATATATATATATATATATATATATATATATATATATATATACTAGCTGAGAGACCCGGCGTTGCCCGGGATGTAATTTTGGGGGGGGGCAGACGACAGGGTTGGGCTTCCCCCGGGTGACTGGGTGACTGGGTGACTGACTGAATGGGTGGGTGACTGGGTGACTGACTGAATGGGTGGGTGACTGAATGGGTGGGTGACTGGGTGACTGACTGGGTGGGTGACTGGGTGGGTGACTGAGTGGGTGGGTGACTGAGTGAGTGGGTGGGTGACTGAGTGAGTGGGTGGGTGACTGAGTGAGTGGGTGGGTGACTGAGTGAGTGGGTGGGTGACTGGGTGAAAGTGGGTGACTGGGTGAAAGTGACTGGGTGGGTGTGTGGGTGGGTGTGTGGGTGACTGGGTGGGTGGGTGGGTGACTGAGTGAGTGGGTGGGTGACTGAGTGAGTGGGTGGGTAGGTGACTGAGTGAGTTGACTGAGTGAGTGGGTGGGTGGGTGGGTGACTGAGTGAGTGGGTGGATGACTGAGTGAGTGGGTGGGTGACTGGGTGGGTGAGTGAGTGGGTGACTGGGTGAAAGTGGGTGACTGGGTGAAAGTGACTGGGTGAAAGTGACTGGGTGGGTGTGTGGGTGACTGGGTGGTTGTGTGGGTGACTGGGTGACAGTGCGTGGGTGCGAGACGGTGGGTGACTTACCTTGACCCCGTGGCATCTGGCTGGGGCAGGAGGTGAGTTCGGGAAGCTGGCGGGGGCAAGAGTGGCGGGCACCCGCGCCGCGCTTACCCTCCGTCTGGGAGCCGGTGCACGTGAGGAGGAGGCCCGCGCCACGCTTCCCCTCCGTCCAGGAGCTGGCACACGTGAGGGGGAGTGCAGGAGGCCCGGGCCACGCCGCGCTTCCCCTCCGTTCCTCGTTGTGAGCGAGGGGGGAGGAGCCTGGAGTTTGCTGCTGAGCAGGAGGGCCGCGCTTCCCCTCTCCGGGAGCAGCGCACGGTGAGGGTGATGGTGCGGCTGGGGATGTTGTGGAGCGTGGGGATTTGGGTGAGGTGGGGAGGGGGGAGAGAGTGAGGGGCACCGGGAGAGGTGGGGCACCGGGAGAGGAGGGGGGGGGGGGTTGTGGAAGGTGAGCTGCGGTCCAACTGACGGGGGAGAGTGAGGCCAAGCAACAGAGTGTGTGTGTGTGTGTGTGTGTGTGTGTGTGTGTGTGTGTGTGTGTGTGTGTGTGTGTGTGTGTGTGTGTGTGTGTGTGTGTGTGTGTGTGTGTGTGTGTGTGTGTGTGTGTGTGTGTGTGTGTGTGTGTGTGTGTCGTCACTCCACCTCAGGCCAATGAGAGGTATGGGGGCGGGCGGCCCAAGGGACCAATGAGATTTCCCCTAGGGACACAGGAAGATGCAGACAGGCATACAGTGCTTTCACAAATATATAATAAGATATATATATATATATATATATATATATATATATATATATATATATATATATATATTTGTGTCAGTTGGATGCTACTTGGGTTATGACTAAATGTGTACAACAAAAGACAAAATAAAGCCCCAATGCTACATCCAACTTGACTTAACTTAAATTAATCATTTAGTACATGACTATGTATTTTATATATATATATATATATATAAATTCTTCATAAATATGGGACATATACTTCAATACAGATGTAGCGAGATTTACAGCTGTCATGGGAGCAGCGGGGTGCGGCTTGACATCTGTGTGACCCATGTGAACACATTGTTTTCTACACAGGTACGCGGTCGTGCCCAGGGCCGTTTTAACGTATGGGCACGATGGGCAGTTGCCCGGGGGCCCCACAGCATATGGGGGCCCCACACGCCTGGCCCATGCATGCCCACCAATGCTCTCCCCACACCCGGCTCCCCTGCTCGCTCTTACTTCGGGTTGCCAGGTGTCCGGTATATGAGAGATAATACCGGACATGGGATAGAGCAGGGCTACTGCTGCTAGGGGGCTGGGCAGCTTCTGATTCGTTGCTACAGGGTAATTTAGCCAATCAGGAGGTAGCAGGAGCCTGGGGGTGGGCCAAAGAGCGGAGGAAAAGCATGCAGCAGAGAGGTGAAGCTGTGTCTGTGTGTCACAGTGTGTGTCTGTCTATCTATGTCTATGTATCTCAGTGTCCTGCCTGTGTGTGTCTGTCTATCTGTGTCCTGCCTGTGTCTGTGTCTCAGTGTACTGCCTGTGTGTCTCAGTGTGTTTGTCTATCTGTGTCTTGTCTGTGTGTGTCTATCTGTGTCCTGTCTGTATATGTGTGTGTGAGTATCTGTGTGTGAGTGTATGTGGGTGCCTCAGTGTGTGTGTGTCTGAGTGTGTGTATCTCAGTGTGTCTCAGTGTCCTGCCTATGTGTGTGTCTCAGTGTGTCTGTCTATCTGTGTCCTGTCTGTATATGTGTCTGTCTATCTGTGTGTGTATGTGTGTGTGTGTGTGTGTGTATGTTTGTGTATATCTGTGTGTGTGTATCTGTGCGTGAGTGTATGTGTGTGTCTGTCTTTCTGTCTCTGTCCTGCGTCCTGCCTATATGTGTGTGCTTCAGTGTGTGTGTGTTTGAGTGAGTGTGTGAGTGAATGTCTCAGTGTCTGTATGTCTCAGTGTGTGTGTATATGTCTGTGTGTGTGTGTGTGTGTGTGTGTGTGTGTGTGTGTGTGTGTGTGTGTGTGTGTGTGTGTGTGTGTGTGTGTGTGTGTGTGTGTGTGTGTGTGTGTGTGTGTGTGTGTGTGTGTGTGTGTGTATGTCTCAGTGTGTGTGTGTGAGTGTGTGTGTGTGTGTGTGTGTGTGTGTGTGTGTGTGTGTGTGTGTGTGTGTGTGTGGTAACACAGGGGTGAGCAAACTTTTTATGCCGAGCCCCCCTTTTCATCCATGAAATTTCTCGGGCCCCCCCTGCCTGATGTAATCAAAATCACATGACGTCAGCGCACGTGAGCTGGTTCAGCCATTGAGGGCGAACCAGCTTTGTAACGCCCCCGCCACGCGTCTACAAAAAAAGTATTTATAGCACAAATTACATAACTTAAAAATAAATATTATAATATTTGTCTAATAGCGTTCCCATTTCTGCTGTATTATTAATCTCTCTCTTCCCGCCACATTAGAACACCTCAGGACCTCTCTAACCTCTTCCAGTCTCTCCCTGTATTTCTCACTCCCCCTCCAGTCCCTCTCTATTCCTCCCCTCAGTGTCTCCCCCTCCCCCCCACTCTCTTTCCCTCCCCCCAGTGTGTGTCTCTTTCTCCCTCCCCCCATTGTCTCTCACTCTCTCCCTCCCCCCATTGTCTTACACTCTCTCCCCTCTTCCAGTCTCACACTCCTCTTCCAGTCTCTCCAACTCCCTGTATTTCTCCCTCCCCCTCCAGTCCCTCTCTATCCCTCCCCTCAGTGTCTCCCCCCACTCTCTTTCCCTCCCCCTGTGTGTCTCTCTTTCTTTCTCCCTCCCCCTAGTGTCCCCCTCCCTCCATTGTCTCTCACTCTCCTTCCAGCCATTGCCTCTCCCTCCCCCCAGTGTCTCTCTTGCACTCTCCAACCAGCTATTGTTTCTCCCTCCACCCGGTGTCTCTCTCACACTCTCCCTCCAGCCATTGTGTGTCTCTCTCCCTCCTGCCAGTGTCTCCCTCCCTCCCACCAATGTCTCTCTCATCCCCATCCCCATGTAGCTCTTTCACCCCCCCTCCCCATGTCACACTCACTCTCACCCCCCTCCCCATCTCACACTCTCACCCCCCTCATGTCACTCACACCCTCCCCATGCCTCAGTCTCACACTCACTCCCCCATGTCCCAGTCTCACACTCAATCCCCCATGTCCCAGTCTCACTCTCCCACCCCCCCATGTCCCAGTCTCACTCCCCCCCCATGTCCCAGTCTCACTCCCCCCCCATGTCCCAGTCTCACTCCCCCCACATGTCCCAGTCCCCCCCATGTCCCAGTCTCACTCCCCCCCCATGTGCCAGTCTCACTCCCCCCCCATGTGCCAGTCTCACTCCCCCCCCATGTGCCAGTCTCACTCCCCCATGTGCCAGTCTCACTCCCCCCCATGTCCCAGTCTCACCCCCCCCATGTCCCAGTCTCACCCCCCCATGTCCCAGTCTCACTCCCCCATGTCCCAGTCTCACTCCCCCATGTCCCAGTCTCACTCCCCCATGTCCCAGTCTCACTCCCCCATGTCCCAGTCTCACTCCCCCATGTCCCAGTCTCACTCCCCCATGTCCCAGTCTCACTCCCCCATGTCCCAGTCTCACTCCCCCATGTCCCAGTCTCACCCCCCCCATGTCCCAGTCTCACCCCCCCATGTCCCAGTCTCACCCCCCCATGTCCCAGTCTCACCCCCCCCCATGTCCCAGTCTCACCCCCCCCCATGTCCCAGTCTCACTCACCCCCCCCCCATGTCCCAGTCTCACTCACCCCCCCCCATGTCCCAGTCTCACTCACCCCCCCCCATGTCCCAGTCTCACTCACCCCCCCATGTCCCAGTCTCACTCACCCCCCCCATGTCCCAGTCTCACTCACCCCCCCCCCATGTCCCAGTCTCACTCACCCCCCCCATGTCCCAGTCTCACTCACCCCCCCATGTCCCAGTCTCACTCACCCCCCCCCATGTCCCAGTCTCACTCACCCCCCCCCCCCATGTCCCAGTCTCACTCACCCCCTCTCCCCATGTCACACACGCAGGAAGCAACGAGATGCTGCTGTGTACTGTAGCACAGCGCAGCGCCACCTAATGGCCAAAAGAAAAATTGCAGCTGCAGACGGCTTTTTTCCCTCTGCTCATGGCAAAATCGCCGCTGCTTCCTGCGCCCCCCCTAAACAATCTTGCGCCCCCCCAGGGGGGCGCGCCCCCCAGTTTGCGCACCGCTGTGGTAACAGACAGTACATACAGTACTGGCAACTTTGTTTAATTGCTCATTCACCCTTACTTTTATTTTACTATACTAACAGTCTTCCCATTTTCAAGATCTATTAAAAATAACCATTGTATCACCCCCCCTATATATATGCAATACTGTCTATGTAGGATTTAGGAACAATGTATGAGCACTATATAGGTCTGCGAGTTTGATGTCTATTAAGGTGCCCCACCCTCCTCCCCCCAGTAGCTAGGAGCACTGTTTAGGCACTGTATAAGTTTGTGATTCCAGTGTGCTCCGAGGTGTCCCCCTCCCCTTCCCTCCCCTCCCCCCTCCTCTCCCCCCCTCCCCTCCTCGAAATTAAGAGGCGTTAGGACCAAAGCCCAGATCACGAAAATCAGGACAAAAAATGCTCAGATAACGTATAATGAAAAAGAAATAGCGTAATAATTCACGAGTTCTATACAGACCTCTACAATCTCCACCCCCCCAGTCAGAAACATGATAGCGCCAAGGCGGCCTCGGAGTACCTAACCCAATGTAACCTCCCATCCCTCTCATTGGACGAGCTTGAGTTCCTGAACCAGGATATAACTCAAGAGGAACAGGAAGGAAAAACGAAGCACTGGTTCCACTGAAGTAAAAATAAACACAGAGGTGCGTTCCCACAATAAAAGTTTTAATGGATCAAAAGCACAAAAACAGACCACCTACGCGGTTTGGGCTTATGGCCCTTTATCAAGGTGAATAGAAATACCCAAACGAGTGCTTTTAAATACCTGGTTTCAGCGCTGGCGTGACCAATCCGCCGCCACTTCCTGGTTCCAGGAGAAGAGTGACGCAGGACGTGACGCGGGACGTGTGACATCAGTGCGCTCGGGACATATCAATAAAACAAACTTTATTTAAACAGAAAAAATTAACAAACTAACACTCCTTTGTATGAATGAAGAAACGTTACCTAGACATTAAAACATAATTAAAAACAAACATAAACAATGGATTAAGCTCATCTCATGAGCAAGGATGAACAATTGCTACATTCATAGATTAAGCAAATTCTATGTCTGCTAAAACCCACATTACAGAGTTCAATACGAATGACATATGTCAACCTGGAAGAATCTGTATTATATATATATATATATATATATATATATATATATATATATATATATATATATATATATATATATATATATATACATGAACATAATAGAGGGCAATAATGTATTTCATGACATAAGGTAGTACAATAAATTGCCACTTAATTGACATGGGATGGTTTCCAGGTTGATTAAACATTGCCATTATTACCATGCAGATTATACAAATAATTAATTATTAAGAAACAACAATCATTATATCTTCCTGCTGAATGGATATAGGCAAAGTATAAGACAATCCATGTTTTAACAAATGGTATGATTTCATTACTAAAGATTATTTTTTAAGGTGAATTCACAAAATAATTAAATCAGGCATACATATATTGCTATACCATATGTTGAGCGTAAATTGCAAAGTTAGTAAAAATTTACAAATGGAGTTCACAAGGCAATTCAGTTAAGCACAAATATTTTGTTATATTGTAATTGGACATATATTATAGTTCACTAAACATAAGTACAATACTGTTAGTAATAACTATATATATATATATAGGAGAGTTTAGCTAAACATATCTAAGAGCTCAGATAGTAACGATATATATTAAAAAAGGCAGATACCATTCTCATGAGATAGGGGAGAAAAAAGAAGAAATGGCAAGTTTGCAAAAATCAATTTAAAAATTAAAATTTAATTGATTAACCATTTATAGAGCAGTCAATTATTGTCTGCTGTGATTTTGGTTTAGAGCACCATGCAACTTATTCTTTCCCTATAACTCAAGAGGAGCTATCTAAAGCCATGTCTTCACTTAAAATAGCTAAGACATCTGGGCCAGACGGGTTCTCCAACGCTTATTATAAGAAAATCACAGCATCCCTCTCCCCTTATCTATTGGAAATGTTCAATTCCTTCCTGCAAGGAGAACCGATCCCAAGTACAATATCAGCAGCCAACCTTGCAATCATTCATAAGGAGGGCAGGGACCCGCTTCAATGCGGTAGTTACCGCCCGATATCCCTACTCAATACTGACCTCAAGCTTTTCAGTAAATCCTAGCAAACAGACTGAACCCTATTCTCCCCAGACTGATTCATATAGACCAGGTGGGCTTTGTGTCAGGAAGACACGCCTCTGACAATACCCGTGAAATTATTAATATTATAGACCACGTGCATCTGAAACAGTCCCGGGCCTTGATTCTAAGTCTTGACGCTGAAAAGGCTTTCGACCGAATCAAATGGTCCTTTCTAGACCAAACTATGCTCCGGTTTGGTTTCTCAGGTCCATTCCTCGAAGGGGTGCAAGCCCTCTATACCAACCCTACCGCTCTCTTAAAACTCCCAGGTGGGCTCTCCAACCCAATAGCGATCAAAATTGGTACCAGGCAAGGTTGCCCCCTATCCCCCCTACTATTTGCCCTGTAAATAGAGCCACTAGCTGCTAGGATCAGAGCTGAACCCAGTATAAAGGGCATTCCAATCGCAGACAGGGAATACAAAATATCGCTGTTTGCGGATGATGTTATTCTAACCTTGACTGAACCGCACACTTCCCTCCCCAACCTCGAGAAACTGTTGGACCAATTTAGTCGAGTGTCTGATTACAAAATAAACACGGACAAATCAGAGGCGCTCAACATCTCCCTCCCAGACCCTACATGGAAACTCTTAAAAAAATATTTTAAATACAAGTGGAATAACTCCCGTATCAAATATCTAGGGATAAAAATAGCGAGCTCGTACAGCTCACTGTATCAAGCCAACTACCCCCCTCTCTTCTGCCAGATCAAGAGAGACCTGGAGGCCTGGCGTGCCCATCAGATCTCTTGGTTTGGAAGAATTGTGTCCACCAAAATGGATGTCCTCCCCCGATTACTCTACTACTTTCAGACCCTCCCTGTCCCTGTCCCACTAGCAGAATTGCGAAATATCCAGGCCCACATTCTCCGCTTTATATGGCGTCAACGAGGACCTAGGGTTCTGAGATCGGTGCTTTTGGCGTCAAAGATGAGAGGGGGCCTGGGGGCCCCGGATGTAGTCAGATATTACCAGGCGGCCCAGCTGAGGCAGGCGGTGGTATGGAAAAAAACCCCGACCTCTAATTGCTGGTTAGAAATAGAGACCCACCACGCGTCCCCCACCCCCCTCTCGGCTCTATTATTGTCTCAGACCCACAAAAGCAGAAAGCCCCTGAGATTCGACCTCGGGGCAATGAGGTGCACATGGTCGACATGGATTAAAACCAAAGGGAAACATGGCCTAGCTTCATCACCCTGAAAACTCACCCCCATTTTCGGGAACCTGGACTTCCCACCCAGCTGCTCCGGTACCCAATTCGGCCAATTCCAGGGCCTAAATATCAGAGTGATTGCGGATCTGCTGGAAAGTGATGAGGTCCTGCCCTTTCAAGAACTTAGAAATAAGTTATCATCCCCTGACCTCCCCATATTTAAATACCTGCAGAATAGGCACTTCCTGAGAGCCCAATCCCCTAGCCTAAAATTCCCAGCGTGCTCCATATTCGAGACCCTCTGTCTCAAAAGGGAGTATCAGAAGGGCCTAATCTCTGAGGTATACCAAACACTAGAGGCAGCTCAATCCCCCCCACTCACTCCTATATGCAAAAATGGAGCGAGGACCTGAACACCCCCATAGACCTGGAGGACTGGGAGGATGTCTGGGAGGCTGCTACCAAAACATCAATTTGCTCAGTAACAAAGGAAAATATCTACAAAATCTTATTCCAATGGTACCTGACCCCGAGTAGACTGAGCCAGATCTACCCAGGCACCTCAGACGTGTGCTGGAGGGGATGTGGTCAAAGGGGGGACATGCCCCACATTTGGTGGACATGCGAGGAGATCCAGAGGTTCTGGATCCGGATCCAGAGCCTCCTGATTGAGACTTTGGACTTGGAGGTCCCCTTGGACGCCATGACCTACGTGCTGGGGAAACCAATTGAAGACCTTCCTGCCCCTATAGCCTTCCTCAGCGATACTTACGGCCGCCAGATGTTGCATCGCTGTGGCCTGGAAACAAGTTAAGGCCCCTTCCAGGAGAACAGTAATCACAAGGATAGACGGGGTCATGAACATGGAGAGACTGACAGCCATGCTGAAGCAAAGAATGCCTCAATTCTATAGAACCTGGGAGCCTTGGCCAGGGTCAGGGGCCCCGAAACTGATGCAAGCCCTACTCCAACACTAGTACCCTTGCGGTCGAGGGCCGATGTGCCCCTCCCCACCACAATCCCCTCCCCCCGTCCCCTCACCCCTCCCCCCCTCTTTTTTCCCATGTCGCTCCCAACTATCCACCCGCCCCTCGTCATCCCCTCTCTTTTCACCACTTGAAATGGAAAAAAGGTTTATTGTGTGTCTCCGAATACCTCCCTGTCATGTGCCCGTATTTTATGACAAACTGTCCTGCCATGTTGTGATTGTTATACATGTAAGTGCATCAAAAGACACCAATAAAGGAAAAATATTAAAAAAAAAAAAATAACCATTGTAAATTCTTAGAAAGGCTCCATAACTCAGCTCTCATCACTGCAGCATTGCAATCTCTGCAGCACCCTTCTTACTTACAGATCATCCCCAAGAATGCAGAGCAGGTTACTTATTCAATGGCATGATTTAATATGCAATTTAAAGCTGGATTTTGAAGTCTAAATTTGAAAGTTACTGTACTGATAATGACAGGGGGGGGTGAGAGGATGAAGGGATGGGGGGTAACAGAGGATGAAGGGAGGGGGTGAGAGAGGATGAAGGGAGGGGGATGGGGAATGAGAAAGGATGAAGGGAGGGGTGAAAGGATAAGGGAGGTTGAGTGGACAAGGGGGGGAGAGAGAGAGGATGAGGAGGGGGTGCAACAATCTTGGAATTTGTGGGAGGAGCAGTAAGATCAGTATTGCTCGCCATGTACAGTATGACTGCAGGTCAGTTATTTATAAATGATCTGACCATTACGTCATTTGTTCTAAATTTCACTCCAAGCATGCACCAATTTGCACTATTTCATATTCTATTTCCTAAACTAATCCTTGGAAGTGCGCTCCCTCCCAAGACTCTTCCCCAGATTTTTTAAGAAATAGAATATAAATTGGTGCAAATTGGTGAATACTTGGAGTGAAATTTAGAACAAATTACATAAGTCAGGTCATTTATAAATAACATTCTTCCCCACCAACGATTCTCGCGTCCGTCACACCTTTCACCATTGTGTCCACTATTTTTGGACAAGCCACCTGGCAACCCTACTCGCTCTCCCCCGCCCGGCTCCTCGACTCTGCTCGATCTCTGCCTGCCCGGCACCCGGCTCCGCTCGCTCTCCGCCTGCCCGGCACCCCGGCTCGCGTCACAACCGCTTGCAGCCTAGCAGTGCAGCACTTCCGGTGCCTGCTGCTGCTAGTGAGCGCGTGGGAGGCTGGGAGCGACAGTGTAGGCAGGGCCCAGTGCACTGCTTTGCCCGGGGGCCCTAATGTTGTTAAGATGGCCCTGGTCGTGCCGCAGCTCATCCATGGCTCTGCTACTGTCAGACGGAATAGTTACTTGTGTGGTTATTTATGTTACTTTGGATCATTACATGACCAGCAGGTGGCACACTGAATATCTTTGTCTCTGATACTGTACAACAGCCAGCCCAAAGAAAATATCAGTTGAAGAAGATTGTATATTTGGAAGAAGATTGAAGAAGATTGTATTATTTCACAAAGTCTTTATTAGTTATCTCTAAATTGCCATTTACTGTAATCTAATAAACAAATGTGATATTTTAAATATACTCTTTAGTCACCTGTAATTTATGGGAATAAGTGGTGGGTTACATTTAAATTAATGGGATATCATATGAAATCAATGGGAATAAGGGGTGGGTTACATTGCATTTAGATTAAAGAAACACTAGCGTCGCCTATCATTACTGCAGAGTACTACGACTGACACTAAAACTCAATTGTTGGGGGGTCGCAGCGCACTCAAGTGTCAGTTACGCCCACCCTGCAAAACATAAATAATTGTTGCAAGCTTAGAAGTACCTTGTGGCACCCATGACGGCAGTAAATCTTACTACATCTGTTCTTTGGTCAAAATATTTTAAGCTTACAACAACATCTCGGTAAACTCATTTCAGTAGATCCTACACTAGCAATATTATACTGTCTTATGTATTTCGTCCACTGCATAGAGAGAAGACAGGAGACAAAAATTATGCAGCCAACAGCATGGGGTGTGTGACATACTGTACAAGCAGTACATAAAGGGTTCAATTTTAAAAGCACTATACAGTATGTCCTATGTATGAGCTACAGCGCAGGTAAAAGTGGTTAAAAACCAGAAGTACCCTAATAATTATAATGAAAAAATAATTAAAAAAAACATATATGTACTTCCCATGCTAGCAGCAGCAGCAGCAGCAGCTGATAGCTATTTCCCCCATGGGAGGGGTGGAGCTGTATCTATTACGGTATATTATCTGATCCCACAGTTTCAGAAATGCATTTACAGTACCTGTATTGAATAAAGGTTCACACTTTTGAAGGGAGTCAGCTGTCTATAATTAATGTAGGAGACAGAGGAGGACCTTAATACTGTCAATAACAGAATGATCTGTACCTATTTGAGGATTCATACATACCATTATTGTCTGGTATACGGTATAATATTAGATGTACGGTAGAGATTAGATGTAGGCTCATTTATTTAGCTTTATCTATCTGGGCTTTACTCCCAGATATTTACCACCTCTATAACAGAGAAACTGTGTGACAATTATATCACAGGTGTACCTCACTGCATAAGACTTCACTTTAGGAGTGATTGTTTTCTTTCTACATTGATCACTGATTCACTATCGATTTTACAGTATGTGTTTATTCTTTTATTCAGCCTTGTTATTTGTGATCATCAACATTATTTGAGTGATTTATTAAGTTAATTTGTCTCTCACATTGTTCAATTACATTAGTCATGAGTGCCTGCAACTTGCATCTCCTTTTCTTTTTTCAGCCTCTTTGTTTCCCTCCACATCTCATGCTTTTTGACTGTTTTGAATTGGATGCAGTACAGTAAATCACATTATTGTATCTCAGAATGTGACGTTTGTCTTCTTTGCCATTGTGCAGCCGCTGCTTGAATCAGTGAGTGGTTCCCTCAGATGTGTTTTGCAGTTGTGGTTGGCATTTCCCCTGCAAAAAAAAATCTGCTGTATAGATTTGGTTGTCATGGACTTATTTATATTTTACCTCACTGATGTTGTGAGGTGAAGATATGCAGAACATGGACAAAATGTTTTTTAATTCATTGAATGTTTAATTACCTACAGTATACTTCAAACAACTACAGGCACTACACAGTAACAATCTCAGCAGTTTTAGCCATAAAGTCCAAAAACATGTTTTATTGTACAGTAACTCGAGATGTAATATGTATATGGATATAACGGTTATCTAATAACACTGTAATCATTTCCATATCTTTAAAATACAATTAATTGTTCTCCGTGCTCTATTAATAAATAATATTTCCAGCTGGAGATTACAAAACCTCCAGAGTGTCAAAATACTTAATAATAAATTGCCTATCATTTTGCTAGAGGTCATCCAAGTCAGCAAAACGTAAATGTGCTTTTCTTAGGCCCTACACAAGGTGTAAGGTTTCGGGCCCTACTTAAAAATGACTTCAGGCTTTACAGTGAGAAAACAGATGGGACAGATTGCTATCACAGTGTGGTTCAACGGAAATACTGCCTGAAGAAATTTAAGCCTGGTGTGGGATAGTCTTCATTACAATACCAACTGCTGGCTTTGATCTGAAGAAAAAAAATACAGACTAGACAACTAAACAAATGAAAATGCATTAAGCAAAGAATTTCACATCAGTAATATAATTATTTGAATTCTAAAGTATTTTTGTGGTGTAATGTAATGCACAGTTCTTTGCACGTAACACAGAGACATACCGTAGAAAACATTGTTGAGATACAGTAGTCTATCACTCAATTGCTACGGGACATTACAGTATATCATCCATACTATAACATAGCAAAAGTTAGGGAGCTATTGTTCTCTGGCAGATCAAGTAAGATAAATCAAGAATATCAATATAAGCCTTTAGATTAAGGTCTCCCAGCTAAACATTTTGGGCAAAACTAAACTTGGTGCAATTTGTTTGCCCCAGTTTTAAAACAGGGAGACTTTAATAAATGATCCCTTTAGTTAACATATAGATTGGATATAATTAAATCGAAAAGAAAAAGCATTAGAAAATATGTCTCCTTTTTTTTCTGTG